>NC_039274.1:26777161-27077161 GCF_003368295.1 Carassius auratus
GAAAAAGTTACGTTGAAAAAACGTGAAACGTGATACACATATGTTTTAAACATTTGTAATATTCCCTCCTTATTTGTCATTTATTCAGGAGTTTTAATTGGTATTTATAGTTTCTGAAGTGTTATATTCGATTCTCACATCAGCTGTGGCATGTGTTGTGGTCAGTACTATGGACAACACTGACTTGTTGTTTGCAAATATCAGAAATCGTCTGTTCTCATGTTCTGGCTAATGCATGCTAGCATAAATAATGTCCTATTTGCATTATGGCCTTTTTATGC
The DNA here is from genome assembly GCF_003368295.1 of Carassius auratus. Lineage (NCBI taxonomy): Eukaryota > Metazoa > Chordata > Actinopteri > Cypriniformes > Cyprinidae > Carassius > Carassius auratus. The sequence continues at coordinate 26,777,443 of NC_039274.1, forward strand.
TGTGCACTGTATTCAAATTTGCAGTAAGAACAGAATCACAATATGGAAATATATTTGACTTGACCTTGAATTTTCCAATTTATGAATGAAGCAGAATTCATTTTTATTTTCTATTTAAAATTTAGCCATTTTAATTAAATTCGATTCGATTATAATGATTCGATTCTGCATTCTTTAAGTGCATTCATGGGATTATTTAAATGCTTCTACTAAATTCTTTAAATGCTTAGTCAGGGGGCAAATTACAGTAGCATTTATGGTTAGAGAACCATAGGTTAAAAAAATAAATAAATAAATAAAAAACTTTTGTCCATTGTTAAATGCTAGTTCAATGATGCAACATGGCATACGTAAAAATGTATGTAAGCCAAGTTTTTAGAAAAGAGCTTAAAGAGTATTATGTATAAGCTAACATTTTGTCACACCAGGGGCGTAGCCATAATTTCAGAAGTGACAGAAATGTCAAATACAATCATTTTATGTATGTAGCCTATATAATAATAATTATTTTTATTATTTTATTTTTTTTTACAAGGAATTATATTCTTTTTTAATTACTTTTAATTAGCTGTAATAAATCAAATACACTGCTGGACAATAATCAATCATTTGTAATCGAAATTTTTTTCCTAATGGCAGCTTTATGATTGTTTTATATACTAGGCTACATTTAATTAGCAATTATTTAAATTTTCTGCACAGAATAAGGTAGAAAATCTACTTTATAGTTTCTGTACTGTAATAAATGTCAATTAGCACTACATCATTCATAATTTTTTTGTGTTTTTTTTTTTTTGTTTCATCAGTTCATTCTGCTTTTATTCAGTTTAGCTGCAGATAAAGCCTGGCACGTCTATCAGAGCGAGATCGCTTCTCTTTCAGTGTGAAAACGTCTTCATTTCTATTTATCTTTTCCTCTCCATCAGCGAATGATTCTGAGAGAATTCTGAGAGGATTCTGAGAGTTTGCTAATGAAACAAACGCTACTTTCATGCATCTGATTATCAGATTAATCTCGAGCTCTTATTTCAAGGTCGTTGTTAATGCTGTGGTTAATTTTAAAAGTTTCCTTTGTATATTCGGTTCATCTGCATTGTTTAAACACATTTATCATTCAATGGAACTGTGCATATGATTTAGACACTTACATTTCTGCTCCGTCCATGCAATAGATACAGCTCCGGTAACTCCGTCGGTAAGATGCAGAGGGCCATTGACAAACTACAGAAGAGTAAAACTACTTCACGTTAGCATTACTGGCCACGAGTCCTATAGATCACACGTCAGCTGCGTCGGAGACGAACGGAGCGCGAGCGCAATCCTGTGACAGTCTCGCGTTAAACAGTGGAGTGCGTGAAGGACAGATAAGAGGCACGATTCACGAACACTCTTCAAGGTCTCCATTAATTCGTGCATGTAGTAATTTAATGTGTATACATTTTGAAAGCATTGAATCGCTATAGAAATCGCGATTCATTCGATTCTCAGCATTTTGAATTGATTACTGTCCGAGATCGGCGATTCACGATTCAAAAATCATGTTTCAAGATCGATGCTTATGAATCGACAGGGTTTGTAATCGATGCATCGAGAAAACGAGTGAATCGTTACACCCCTAATTTTTAGACAAAAAAACTTCAGTGTTACAAAATATTAGTATTAGACCAACTCTAAAGCCTTTTTCATTCTGAACACGGGCAGTGTTTCTGAGCAAACCACATAAATAACCTAAAAAAAAAAAGTAAGTGTGGCTCTTAAATAGTAAGATAAGGCTTTCACACACACTTGATGATGTTTAGGTCAGCAGTGTGAAGCAGCACACTTCCAGCATTAATCCACTTGGAGCACTTGCTCTGGTAACTACTGCAGGCTGAATATTAATCAGGCAATGCTCTAATTAGACACCAATGCAGCTCGCAGCAGATGGATACTGTTTTTATATCTGTACAAGAGGGCAGAAAGCTAATCACCTGTGACCGCACAAGGGCAGGGTGAGCCGTTCCGCCACACATTTCATTGTGTTTCTCAAACTCAAATGAGACGTTTATATTTCTTTTACTGAAGGAGGAGAGAAGCCCACAACACCAGTGTGGAACGTTTACATGCATTATGATACTTAACTGTTTGATCAAGTTTAAGAGTTAAGTATTATAATTTATAATTTGGTGAAATTATAAAATGATGAAATGAGATGATGCACCTAAAGTATTTACTTTATTCTTTAAACAGAATATTTTGATATAATATTATTTTATATGTTTTTGGTAATGCTTCTCACCACTAATTGGGTGTCTTATCTCTGATATGTCTTCTCCTTTCTGTATTAGTTGCTTCTGTTGTTTTATAGAGATCAGAAATGTGAAGCTACAGTAAGCTGCTAAAGACTCAGATCCAGTGCACTGACAGCACAGAATACATGTGACTTTAAGTTGTTTGTGCAAAATATCCATCTCAAAACCCATTTAATCTCACCCTTTGAGCTATTTTTACATCGGCTATTGTGTTCAGAAATCTTTGACTTTTGCAAGACTTCATGCCACTTAAAAACACAGGAGCTCTGAAACGCTGTTAGAGAAAGCTTGTCTTAAAAAGTCCAGTGTTTCCTCTCTCTCTCTCTCTCTCTGGACTGTCGGTCTATCTGAACTCTGTTTCTACAGTTATTTGACTATTCCTGAAGATACGTTGTGTGGCTCTTTCAGCTGTCTTTCTGTCTGTCCGCAGTGATCTTGACAGGGACTTTTGGAATAACAATGACAGCAGCAATGTGCAGCAGCGCTGGAGCTCCTACCCACCCAAGGAGTTCCTCCTCAACATGTCCCCCTACGCACCCTACGGAGACCCTCGCCTCACGCCCAAGTGAGTCTTGGTTATACAGCTGGTAAGGGACCCCTTCTCTCTGCGCAGGGCTGTACTGAAAGGGGAAGTCCATTCAGTCTTCTCTTATTCCAGCGATCCTCTTTAGCTTACAGGGACTTACCTGTGTCTCATGAAACCTATAAAGGTGAATGTTCTCCAAGTCATGTTTCACCCCAAAAATCAAAAGGAAAAAATGGGGAAATTATATTTAGCATGAAGAAAATGAAACCTGTTTTTTAGGAGCATTCAGACTTTTTTACATTTTTAGATTTTTAACAAACTTTTTTTTTACTATTCCTGTTACTATAATACAAAATAAATACAATTTATGAGAATTGGTGTGGAATGTGCATCGAATTAAGTGTGTTTTTTTTTTTCATGCAATGTTATTTCTTATAATTTATTCAGATTTTTGGAGTAAAATATTACTACTTCTCCAGGTTTTGTGATTTTCACCTGTGACCTCATACTTAAAGTTGACATAGACATCTTAATTCTTCGAGGTCAATTTGCATGACCCACAATACATGTCCAAAGCCTGTGAGTCGTGCCAGTCATATTTGCCATTGACCCCATCTGAAAGATGTATATCTAGGGCAGTCCACGCCATTTTCTAGCATTGTAGTTGGCTTTTTGTTAATCAGCGTACACTACAATCAGTCTGAAAACCAGATTAAATGTCCAATTTTTAGGTCAGCCCATAGCTCTCAGTGAGACATGGCATGAGTCCCACTGAGGGTTGTGAGGTTCCCCATTTCCTTGAGTTTTAATTGCTTAATTGAAGTCATTATCTTCGAGGAGAAGTCATATTTCTGGTTTAATGCCCGGGATAAATTAGAATCTTATCTGAAAGGTGACAGATACAGACTTCAGGCTCCTGCCCTATTTTATTTTATTTTATTTTATTTTTCTTTATTATTATTTTATTTTATCTTTATTCTTTTCTTTTTTTATCAGTTCTTTTCTTCTTAAATCATACATTTGCTAGTTGAGTTGAGTTTAGTAATCCAAACCACATTTGTTTAACATTTTAAACAAAATCTTACATTTTCCAACAAATTAAATACAAACCAAAATCTGAATTCATATGATATCGCCAGCTCATAACAAGTTTTTGTTTCATGTGATCGGGATAGTAACAAACGGTATGACTGCTAGGTATATGACTCATGTGTTGTATTCTAAAATGTTAAAACTCATGTATATGTGGACAGACGTAATTGTCACACACCTGGACTCATTTAATGTGTTTTTGCCCGTGACCCAGTTTCTGTCTTTCCGTGTTTGATTAGTTCCCAGGTGTGTCCATTATCTTCCTCATGTGTTCCATGTCCCTGTTAATTTAATGATTCCATCCACCTGTGTTTCCCCAATTATCTGTTGTTCATAAGCCGTGTCCCTTCAGTTCTGTTTTGTCGGGTCTTCTCACTTGTGACCATTTGCTACTTACGTGTGTCTACCTCTGTGCTCCATGTTGGATATACCCTGTGTTGGATATATTAAAAACCTTATTCCGTTTATCCTCGACTCCGTATTCCTTCAGGCAGCGTAAAACCGTGACAGAAGACCCGACCTAAAGAAGAAAATAGAAAACTGCGTGTTTTTTTCCTCCGTTTTGTTTTTGTGTTTTCAAAGTCTTTTTGTTTCGTAGTGTTCTATGGATCCCCTCTATCGTCCCGAATTCCTCATCCTCCTGCTGAAGCAGGAAGGACGTTCTCTCGAGGACCATACCAGACAGTTTCTCCTATTAGCTAATGCCACCAGCTACCCGGACAACGCGCTCTGCACCTTCTACAACACCAGCCTGAATTCCAAATGCAGAGCGTTGTCGTCCGAAGATGGTCCTCGAGAGGATTTCGCCGCATTCGTGGAGTGGACTCTGGCGAGAAATGGCTCATCTCTCACCATCTGCCCCATAGAGGACCTCGCCAGCCCCACTCCCGACCCAGAGACCAGCCAGCCACCATCACGCCGCACGGAGCCAGAGCCCACCGCAGCCGCAGAGCCCGAGCCATCCACTGACAGGGAACAGGATCTCGAGAGCGCGACTGACCAGGTGTGTGAGCCGGCCACACCGTGCATCGTGGGAGTCCTCGTGGAGATCGAGGGCATGGAGGAAAGCCCTGCCCACACTCCTGCGACTGAGGGTGAGCTGTATGCAGTCTCTGAAGATCATATGGAGCAAGTTCTGGATCTGATGGACTGGTCTATGGAGGTAATCCCTAATTTTCCTGTTTCCCTGCTGGTTCCGTCCAGCCCTGATTCCCCCGTATACCCTCTCAGTCTCCCACTCCTACCTCCTCCAGTCATTTCCTCTGCTCCATTTCCGCTGGTTCCGCCCAGCCCTGAATTTTCTGTTTCTCCGCTGGTTCCGCCCAGCTCTGAATTTTCTGTTTCTCCGCTGGTTCCGCCCAGCTCTGAATTTTCTGTTTCTCCGCTGGTTCCGCCCAGCCCTGAGTTTTCTGTTTCTCCGCTGGTTCCGCCCAGCCCTGAGTTTTCTGTTTCTCCGCTGGTTCCGCCCAGCCCTGAATCTTCTGTGTCACCGCTGGTCCCGCCCAGCCCTGAATCTTCTGTCTCTCTGCTGGTTCCGCCCAGCCCTGAATCTTCTGTGTCACCGCTGGTCCCGCCCAGCCCTGAATCTTCTGTCTCTCCGCTGGTTCCGCCCAGCCCTGAATTTTCTGTTTCTCCGCTGGTTCCGCCCAGCCCTGAGTTTCCTGTGTCTCCGCTGGTTCCGCCCAGCTCTGAATCTTCTGTGTCTCCGCTGGTTCCGTCCAGCCCTGAATCATCTGTGTCTCCGCTGGTTCCACCCAGCCCTGAATCTTCTGTGTCTCCTGTATTCCCTCCCAGCCTCCCTCTCCCGCCTCCTCCCAAACCTGCTGGTCCCTCTACTCCTTCGCTGGTTCCATCCAGTCCTGATCCTCCTGTCCTTCCTCCCATCCTTCTCCTCTCTCCTCCTCCTAGACCAGCCAGTTCCTCGCCATCCCTGCTGGTGCCAGTCAGTCCCGCAGCTCACCCTCAGTCCGCGCCATCGGGGCGCGGTGGTTTGCCGCTGGACTGCCAGTCTCCAGCTCCGCCTTGGCGTGTTAAGGCCCTGTCTCCGCCTCCAGCCTCCGAGCCCTGGACTCCTCCTCGGTCCTTCGACCCAGCGGCTCCGCCTTGGCTCTTAGCTCCCTCGTCTCCACCGTGGCCTGTCATCCCACCTGCTCCACCGGGCTCCCTCGTCCCTCCGGCTCCACCTTGGTCAGTCGTCGACCATCCGCCGCCTCGGGACTCCACTCCTCTGGTTCCACCTCGTCACTCCATCCCTCCGGCTCTGTCAGGCTCCTCCTTCCCTCCGGTTCCACCTCCATCCTCGGGCGCTCCGGCTCCACAGCGGTCTGCCAGGACCCTGCCTCCGCCTTGGTCGCCTGAGCCTTCTGCTCCACCTAGGCCCTCCGGAACCTCGACGTCCCCCTGGCTCTGCGGCTGTGCTGCTCCATCTTGGGCTCCTCACCCACCGGTGCAGTCTCCGCCTGTCGGCCCCCTGGTGTCGTCGACCCTTCCTTCACCATGGCTCCTCCCGCCGTCGACCCCACCTTGGATCTCCGTCCTGGCTGGTCTCTGGTGGACCATCTGGCTCCTCCTGCTCCTGTCTCCTCCCTGGCTCCTTCCTCCGTCGTCTCCTCCCTGGCTCCTCCTTCTGTGGTCCCTGTCTGCTGGCCCCCTCCTGGAAGTCCGTCCTCCACCGGAACCTCCTCCCAAGTTCCCACCTACGCCTCCCCCTGTTGTTTCTACGGTGCGAGGACGCACCTACCGGGAGGGGGGAGTACTGTCACACACCTGGACTCATTTAATGTGTTTTTGCCCGTGACCCAGTTTCTGTCTTTCCGTGTTTGATTAGTTCCCAGGTGTGTCCATTATCTTCCTCATGTGTTCCATGTCCCTGTTAATTTAATGATTCCATCCACCTGTGTTTCCCCAATTATCTGTTGTTCATAAGCCGTGTCCCTTCAGTTCTGTTTTGTCGGGTCTTCTCACTTGTGCTCACTTGTGACCATTTGCTACTTACGTGTGTCTACCTCTGTGCTCCATGTTGGATATCCCCTGTGTTGGATATATTAAAAACCTTATTCCGTTTATCCTCGACTCCGTATTCCTTCAGGCAGCGTAAAACCGTGACAGTAATCTTCAGACATTTTTCTTTTTTCTGCACTGATTTTTGCCAAACTCTGTGATAGATGTGCAATCCCATTCTGTGGCTGTTTCTGCAGGCACAGATTCAGTGTGCGGTTTCCACCAGTGCTCTCAAATTTAATTCGCTAACTTCATTTTGGTTCTCTAATGAGGCAAGTTTGGAAACTTCAACTGCAAAGGAAGTTTGAGAGAAGATGAACGACTTAAATTTCAGCGTGTTCCTCACACGGTGCTGTCATGTGATCTCAGAGGACATGGAATACAGCACAGAGTCATATACACTACTTTTATCTTGTGTTTTCAAAAGAAACGCATTAAATAACGATTTTGTGCAAAAAAGAGGATTGTTAATGATAACAACATTAGAATTTTTTCGATGTAGGCTACTGTTCTGACTGATGGATCGCTAAAACATTCACATTTAGCCCAATTGATTTCTCAAGGCGCCTGTTCCCTACAGCCCTGCCAGCAGCACTAATGTCTCTAACTGCTAACATTTTACTCCCAGCCCATGGATGCATTCCATGGAGATGGACAACCCTCGAAATCTCTGACCTTTGACCCTGAAGGTTCAGATGCATTCAAGAACATCCTGACTGGAGGTGCACTGTATGTCTTGTCTGGTCCTGATCGAATGCCGAGGGTTGACTGTTAGCAATACGTCTATGTTGCTGTGCTGTTGTGTCTTTATGGTAGTTGTTGTATTTCGTCTCTCCAGTCACCTGTCACTTCCTCTTTGTAGCTTGGCTTTCAGTGTGTACCATACTGTTATATACTTGTGTGACACAGTTGCAGGAGTTTGCAAAATGAGATCTGCTTCTGACGGCTTCTTCATTTTTTTTGTCATAGATGCTGTTTAGTTAATTGATATAATTTATTTTACTTCTTACTTATCAGTCACTTTGTATTTACTTTATTTTAGCCATATAAAATCTATTAGCAGAAGCATTTCCATGTCTATTATTATACTATTTTGTACATAAATGTGCACTAAAACTGATAGCAATTAAATTAATATATATTGTTAATTATTTTTAAATATAGTAAATATTTCTGTTTCTTGAATTCTTAGAAAATGACTTAATTAAATGAATTTAATATTTAGTTTAATTCACTTTTTATATTCCTGTTTAGCTGGAATTCGCTTTATTTCCATTTTAGTTTAGTAATTGTAGTAATTCAGCTTTTCGACATTTTTAATTAGATTTTAAAATTCAAGTTCTTAATCAGGTATTTTTTTATTTTACATAATTCCATTAATGAAAATTATATTTAATAGTTTTTTTATTTCGTAAACGATAACTAACGTGGTGGAAATGCTGGCAGTTTGCCCCACAATTTTGGTGGAAAAAATGTCTCATTCACAAGTTGCTACAAATCGCCATCAAAATCTTTAATAGAGAGATACTGTATGTAAAGACTAGAGCATAAAAGGTACAGAGATTAAGACACGACTTACAGCAGTCAGCAACCTTGCCATCTGCTTTAACAAATGTCAAGCCCCCTCTGATTCTGTTCACCCCCTGAGCGTGATGCACAAATGTCGCGGTCTGGGTCATCTGTGTCTTCAGTAGCCGTTGTGGATCTGTTGCTGTCTATGCTAGTCACGACACCTGTGTTTGAAGCGTTCACCTTTGGTCTGTGTTTGGTCTCTGTGTTAGAGATTCTTCTGTCACTGTACCGTCCAGATTTAATGTATGTCAGTCCTTGTCTCACTTGAAGGGAAAGCAAGAATGATTAATATGGGAAATGGCCCGGTGGCTGATATCTCTTTCATGTTCTGAAAGAAATAGCTGATGTCAAAAATATGTATGTGATCAAATGGCATGCATACACTTTAAAAAGTTTGTGGTTGGAAAATTATTTTTAATATTTTGAAATAGACTATTTATAATTATCTTATGGAGGCTGCATTTATTTGATAAAAAAAAAAAAAACAGTAAAAAAACTAATATTTTACAACTTTAAATAACTGTTCAAAATTTATTTTTTTCCAGTGATGCAAAGCTGAATATTCGGATCCATCTGAATAGAAAGTTCAAAAGAATAACATTTAATTGAAATGCAAATCTTTTATAACATTATACATTTCTTTACTTTCAATTTTGATAAGCTTAATGAATCAATGCTAATTTTAAAGTATTAAAAAAACTCAAATGCTAAAAGTAGGGCTTGTAGAAGTAGGGCTGCACAATTTTGCCTATTCTGACAAATGCTGTGATTGGAAAGCCAAAAGAAAAAGACGTGAAATCTCATTGAATCAGCAGCTCTCCTGTTGAACTGCGTGCGCTAACTGCTAACTAGCACGTGAAGGCTGTAAATGAAGCTGTGTATTAACCACGCTCTGCTGATGTTAAAACAAATTACTCTCCATGCTGAAGTTCCCCTCTTTTCTCGTTCATCTGTCCTAAAAGTGCATTGAATCAAATCCCACTCAGTTCTCTTAGCATTCACACAATTTGATAGGAACCCACCCAGCTGGGAAATAAAAGCTTAACAGAAGACATCTTGAACCAGCCTGGTTAGTCTGGTCTGTTGACCGGTTTTAAATGCCTTTTGGGAGCTTTTCAGATGATCAGACTAGCAGACCAAATTACTATCCAGATATATTAGTGTTGTTAATATGTAACCCTGAAGCACTTTTAAGTGTAAATTTTTCAAAAATGTAATAAATTAGCTTTCCATTGATGTATGGTTAATAGGGATCGGACAATATTTGGCCGAGATACAAGTATTTGAAAATCAAAAAATGCAAAAAAACAATTTTAATACAGAGAAAATTGCTTTTAAGTTGTCCAAATGAATTCAAAAGCTAAGTTTTTATATATTTACAGTAGGAAATTTACTAAATATCTTCATGGAACATGATCTTTACTTAATATCCTAATAATTTTTGGCATAAAAAATCCAGGGTCACAATATTTGATTATAGTATTCATTAATGTTTTTAATTAGCTTCTTTAATTAGTTTTAGTAATTTAATACTTAATTTTAAAATTTAAAAAGCTTAAGGAATGAAAATTAAGTAAAAATGTTCATATATTTTTACTGTTAATATAACTATACTTTCAGCTTTATTTCAATTAAGAATCTATTTGATTTAAAATTATTTTTATTAGTTTTAGTGTATCACTCTAAAAAATGTTGAGTTGTTTCAACCCAACTTCGGGACAAATATATAACTTTTGGGTTAAAAATGTAATTAAAAAATGCAACCAAATAATTGGAGTTAGTCCATAATTGACCAAAAGTCGGGGTGAAACAACCCAGCATTTTTTAGAGTGTAGTTAACAACACTGGCTTAACTACAGTGTGCTGATAGACTAGCTTAAACCAGACAAGACCAGCAAACTAGCTCAGGCTGGTTTAAACACTGCATTAAGCATGCATCGAGCAGTCCACTTCCATTTTTAATTGAATAAAATAATACATTTTAAAAAATGGAGAAGGACACATTTTGAAAATGATTCATCCTTGCTGATGAATATTAATTACATGAAGTCGTCAAATTCATATTCAGTGGACCCAGTTGTCCTGTCTGATTCACTGAAAGCAAGATGATGGTAAAAAGACGTTTACTGTAGCAAGACTGCAGCTTGAGTAGTTGGTCTTAAAACTTTTACGTGGCCATTTTTAGTGGCGGTAAACAGCTAAAAACGCCTGTAGCTATATTTAATCATGTTTTATTAAACTGTAGCCTTAAGCTGTTTATAATCACTCAAGACCAAATCGTGCAGCCCTATATAGAAGAAATAACAGCTACACTGAGGTATACGTTATTTTGGTTTCTTTCAGACCAAGAGAAATGTATTTTTGTGTTATATATCAGTATCACTTTTCGTAGGGGTGTCACATACAGTAGCAAACAAATAAGATGCACCAATTCCAACAGCTTCTGCCTTCCGGTTACTGTCCGCCCATGTTCCCAGTAAATCAGACCCAACTGCTTGTTCTCCCAGCAGACGAGCATCTTCACATGGTCCCTGCGTGCTCTACATGCCCGTCACACGTGCTTGGTTTACAGCCGGGGCTCGAGCTGCTCCTTATTGCTCTGCCTAAAAGCTTCTGAGGAGTCTGTGCCTGGATCTTTCAGTCTTCTTTAAACTCTCCTGTTGTTTGTTCTTGCCTATTTCCTGATTTCTCTCTTCCCTCTTTCAGTGGATCGCTGGAGAAGGGGCAGGTGGGTGGGGGGGCCGTGGGGGGTCCCAGTCGCAGTGACAGCTGCATAGGCGCAGGGACCAGCAAGTCCGGGAGGTGGCAAACTCTCCAGAGCCACCTGCACTCCGGCAGCTTAAGACCTAACAAGTGAGTGTCAGTCTCTTTGAGATGTTTGGGGCAAAAAAAGCATGACCACATGAGGCTGTGCACAGCATAATGGTGCAATTTTGGGGTGAATTAATCTTTTGTCTTTTTATAGGGCCAGGTTTGACCAAATTCAACCATCGGCCCACACGTGTGTTGTACAGTGCCATTTAAAAGTTTGGAGTCGGTATGCTTTTTTTTTATGTTTTTGAAAGAAGTCTTTTATGCTCACCAAGGCTGCATTTATTTGATCAAAATAGAGTAAATACAGTAATGTTCTGAAATATTATTACATTTTAAAATAACTATTTTCTATCTTAATATATATTAAAATTTAATTTATTTCTGTGATGCAAAGCAGAATTTTCAGCTTTATTAGGCTGATATTGAAAACATTTAATATTATTGAGGAAAATGTGATACTTTTTTTTTTACTTTGATGAATAGAAAGTAAAAAAAAAAAACATTTATTTATTTTGATGTATAAGACTTTTATGACATTATAAATATATTTGCAGTCACTTTTGATCAATATAATGACTCTTTGCTAAATAAAACTTTTAAATTTGTATTGATTTTTATTTATTTTTTTTGTTTAATCTTACGCTAACTGACCCCAAACTTTTAAATGTTAGTGTATGTGAATAATATATGTATGAGTAAATAATGACACAGTGTTCAGGTGAACTATTCCTTTAAATAGCAAGCAATAGTTAAAAGCAGTAAATGCACACAATGACGTTTTTATTAAATTAAGTTTAGAATATCAGTTAATTCCACTTGAGTAAAAAGCAAATTATGGAATAAAACCTAGGTACTATTGTTTGGATATATTTGCATTGACTTAAACATCAAGAGTACAATCATTTTAAATAATCATAATACTAAATAGTAAAACACAATATTATATTTGCAATCTTGCTTAATCTGATCAGGCACATAATCATCATGAATATAATGAGCATTTGAAATATTATCCAGACCTAATGTGACATCAGATAGGTTGCATCTCTTTTAGGTCTCCAAAGAACTTTACTTTCTCTCATTTCATGTTTACGTCCACTTTCATTTTCAACCTATAATTGGTTTCTATTTTGGGGGTAGGTATAAGTGTTGCAGTTCCTTCCCCTCATATATTTCTACTCGTCCACCTGCCGTCTTATACACACATTCTCCATCAGGGTTTCTAGCACCTGAAGCTCTGTAATAACAAGCAGCTACAGGTTTCTGCTAAAGCTCAAGGATTTGCTGGAGGACTCTGAGAATCGACAACTCTTCTCCATCCACCTGTGTTTGTAAAAGTGCAGATCAGTTTATCAGTTTTTGTCAGGACTGTTATTAGAGTTGTCCAGAGAATGATTTTTCTTGACAACAGAGATTAGGATTTTATTTTATTTTATTTTATTTTATTTTATTATTATTATTATTTTTTTAGCATGTATCCTCAAGATTTTGTATTTGAGATCTTTATCACTCATATGCTACATTTTATTACTATTTAATTCATTCTATTTTCATCATGTTTCTTCAGGATTTTGAAGTTGAAACCATTATCATTCATATTTTATTTAATTTGAATAAATATCTTAGTGACTTTTCTTTTTAGTCAGTGGAAGATGTGTAAATAATGACAGCATTTCCTTTTTTTATTGAACTTATCCTTTGAAGGGGTCATATGACGTTGCTAAAAAGGACATTACATTGTGTATTTGGTGTAATGCAATGTGTTTATGCAGTTTAACGTTAAAACAAATTTTTTAAAAACAGTATTTTCCACATGCTGTACATTATTGTTTCTCCTCTTTGCCCGGCCTTTCTGAAACGCATCGATTTTTACAAAACTCATCGGCCTGAAATGCGAGGTGTGCTCTGATTGGTCATCTATCCAGTGCGTTGTGATTGGCCGAATTCCTCAAGCGTGTTATGGAGATGTTACGCCTCTTACTATACTGTGATGCAGTCTCTCGGCACGACGAGACAAAACCAATAAAAACCATTACATACAAGGCATTTGTTGCAAGGCAATTGGGACATAATTACTTATTATGATGACATATACTGTGTTTCTACGTTTTCCATTGCATATTTCGTCACATTTTTTTCCATTGCATATTTCGTCACAAAACCATGTCTGCGTTTGTGATCAGAGAAACTACAAACAACAAGCGCTACTCTACACTGCTCAAAACTCGCGTTTGTATCATCAGTGGCAAATGATTTAAATATATAACATGTATTTACAGGCTTTGAGTCAGAAGTACCAGACTGTCCTTGCAAAGTTGGAACTGCCCTACTTTACAGAAACAGCCTTTGAGCACAGACGCATTGTAGTCTTCTCTCCCAGGATCAGGAAACAGTCTTCATCTTCATTAAAATGCGCTGCACACATCTGAATATTTGGGCTGAACTGAATGAAACACACAGCATTTCCACAACATGGCGTCAGCGACAACATATACAACAGCAAGAATAAAAGTTGGGCCTCCTTTCTTTGCATGAACATTTGGGCGTTATGGAAATCTTCCCACATCGTGACGTAGACATGTGAGGGCGTGTTTAAATGAGGCGTTTTAGGGGGGTGTGGACAAGTCTTAACTTTTATGAAGTTTTCCAACTTTACAGATCTTCTTTATGCACCAAAAGCTTGTAATGCTCCAAAGAGAAAGGAAAAATTGAAATCGCATAATATGACCCTTTTAATAAATCAATGCACTTGCTAATCTCACCTTAAACTTTTAGCTGTGAGAGCATAGGATCCTTTGTAACTTTCTGATATGAAATTGCTGCTGCGTTACGGAGGATGTGACAGAAGCATCAGTAATGTGATGCATGGTTTCTCAGTTAGCCACTGAATATTTAACATTCATCTGAGGAAGTACTGGCCTAAAATTGCCAAGAATTGTTTTTTCAAGCGCAGTATTTAACAAAGCAGTTGTACTTTAATGTCGAATTTCACACAGTATTCATGTCTAGTGAGGGCTAGAGGCCAGATGAATACAACGAGAAAAACCTTTCATTTTTTTTACTCTAAAGACAGCAAAACTTCATTTGGAGCTGTATTTTTCTTTCATTCTCTGACGCTTTCTTTTGCTTCTGTATTTTCTCACTTTGATCATTGTTTCAGCTGAGTCTACGTCCCCCACACTTTTTTTTTTCTTCCTTGCTTTCTAAACCTATTTATAACACACAGAACTGAAGCAGAGATGAGAAAACGAGTAGATGGAGAATGTAAGTTACTTAATGACAGCTCAAGCTGCATAATGGGCATAAGTGCAGGGTGATACAATGCATTGCATACATGCATATATACTGTTTATATATGGATACATGTATGGATAGATATTTATCTCGTGAAACAAGTGTCATTGCAATGCCTGTGGCATTATAACGTGATTTTAAAATAGGATGTGTGCATGGACCAACTTCTTTGTTAGATATGGAAAATAAATTCTGTCAGCCAATCAGATTTAAGCACAAGGGTTAAGACACTTTCACATGCCTCACTTCAAGAGTTCAGTGCACCTTTCAATCTTTAACACTCAAATATTGTACTTTGCAATCCTTCTCAGAATATATCAGAGTGAATATAGTCTTAGAAACATCAAAAAGTTGTTTAGTATTCAATAATGTTTTACATCACATGGCTTTGTTTTCTAGCAGGTGTTTTTGTGAATTTACAGAACTATATAATTTTGTTTCAGTTTGTCTCTGTAAAGTAAAAAAAGAGAAATTATAATGAAAGCCCAACATTTATTGAAATTTTTCTTGTAAATATAAAATTGCATTGCTAAAAATCATCATTGACCATTACTTTTGGCAAGGAAAGTAAGAAAAGTAAGAAAATCATTGGGACATCATACGAAAACGTGTAAATGAGATTGTATGAATTGATACAAATTAGTCACCAATTCATCAATGCAATGCCGTTGTTTTAGCAACCTTGACAAGTGTATAAAAAGCATAGTAGTAGCAGAGTTTGAGTTATTGATGACATTCGTGTAGACCTTTCACAAATACTTCCACAGGGGAAACCTTGCTTGAATGCCATGTGAGAATTACAGCACTGGGTCCTTGAAAGAGGTGTGTGGTGCTTATCCCTCCTGCTGTAAATCCTCCAGCGGAGCATTAGCATCAAATATAACAAGCTCAACAAGACTTTGCACTAATCAGACATGATGCATAGCAAAGGAAGATGCTGGGGAAAATGATAATTGAATTGAAATTTTGGAAGATGCAGAGAGGCCTTTAGCAGAAAGAAGTTGGTTTTACAAGACATGTGCCTTTGTCAGATCATGCTAATAGAGAAACAACTTCCCCTTTTCCATTGAAATGGTGCATGGCCTGTCCTGGAGGAACTGTGTCATCATCAGAACCAGTTTGGTGCAAAGTCCTATCCTTGGACTTTATTGGGGTACTCTGATTGGTGCCTGATTAGAAATTGATCTAAAGTTTTTGCCTAGCATTTGGCAGGTGATTCTATTTAAAGCAACTTGCATTGCATTCAAAGTAGTCAATTCAACTGTTCATGTAATGCCTGGGTATCAAACTCATGACCTTTGTGTTGGTGCTGCTAAACAATAAAGTAATTTTTGATTAGGCTTCAGCCTAAAAAAGACATAACCCTCTATTGGTTCCAGATTGGCCGTAGGCTCCAGTATCAGCACTGTCACTCTGTCGGTGGAAAGGGGGTTGGAATGTAGTGTATATGTTTTTCATTTAGCTAATGTTGCTGGCTAACTTTGCTTTCTTTTTCTTCCCTCATTCCCTCATTGTGCCTCTGTCTCCCCCAATGGATGTCTTAAAATGTCTTTACCTTCACTTATTCTCCCCTTCCCTCCCTCAACTCTACGGCCTTGTTTGTTTCTCTTCTGTGTCCCAACACTCTTCCTCATTCTGTCATCTTTTCATGTCTTGCTTCCTCTCCCTCTTCCTCTTGGGTCTCTCTGGTCTTCATTAATTGTGTATGCCTTCTCATCCCTTTATCTTGTGACTACCTTTCTGTCCCTGTTTCTTGTCCTCGTCTCTCCCCACAACTCGGCCCCATTCGTACGATACGGTGCCAGTTTTGGGGACCCCTCTCTTTCCACCACCTCCACCTTGGAGCATATCCCCTCCTCAGCAGCGCGCCCCAGGCCCCTGGTCAGGCAGCAAAGCCTCCAGCAGCCCCTAACCCACCAGCCCCCGCCAGGCCCCAATGACCCCCCAGCCACCTCCCAGAGTCTGGGCCAACTGCATACTGGGCCCGGGGGTGGGGGCCACCGGGGGGGCCCGCGGGGGGTGCGTGGTAGCCCGGCTGGGGCAGGGGCGTCCCGCTACAGGTCGGGTGGAGGGGCACGATCACGTTCCAATCCTGGAAGCTGGGACCACGTGATGGGACAGATCCGGAACAGAGGCATGGATGTCAAGTCATTCCTGTGAGTATCAGATGCCAGTTTATATGGATCTTATGAATGTTGATCTTAAAGATGAAGCCTGTCATTTTAGCACCACTAGTGGCATCAAATGGAAATGCAATTTTAACAAGCGTTTCAAAGCAGTCTGAAGTTGCTCAGACAAACTGAGCTCCATAAGTGTTCTCTGCGAACCCAACTGGGACTGGACAATGTATGCAGTTACACACTTCCCCTTTAAGCTTTAATGCATTTATTTAGTCAGTCTAAGTGCACTT
This sequence comes from Carassius auratus, assembly GCF_003368295.1. Taxonomy (NCBI): domain Eukaryota; kingdom Metazoa; phylum Chordata; class Actinopteri; order Cypriniformes; family Cyprinidae; genus Carassius; species Carassius auratus. The sequence goes on from NC_039274.1 coordinate 26,794,442, forward strand.
CCCCATGATGCTGTTTTGCTCCTACAACTGTTGTAATGTTTTTAGAGGCTCATCCGACAAATTTATTAGTTGATTTTATTTCATGCATGTGCTCCGCGTGTTGACCTCAAGACTGTATTGACCTGGATTCAGGGCTGTAAACAGGTGGTTACTGGGATTTTTTGGTTCTGTACTGACTGACTATTTTGATAATTCATATTATGAGCTACATTATATATAATAGACCTATGATTGAAGCTGAAGTTTAGCTTTCAAGAAAGAAAGAAAGGGGTAAAGTGAGAAAGAGAGGGTGCATTGATTTTACCCTACTGTGAAACTATATTTTGCATAATTTTGCATATTACAAATTTAAATAAGATTATATTAATAATAAAATTAAAGTTGGGCTCTAAATAAAAAAGTTAGGGGTTGAGAGAGGGTGCTAATATTTCACCCTCTATGACACTATATTTGGCATGAATTATGTAAATTATTTTAATACGAATTCAAATAGGGTTATATTAATTATAAGATTAAAATTATACAGAAGTCAGGTTTGAGAGTTGAGAGAGAGGGTGCATATATTTGATCCCCTTTGAAACTGTATTTTGCATAATTTTTATTAAATTATATTAATTAAAATACGATTGTATTAATTATAAAATTCTAAGAGGGTGACAGAAAGACGGTGCATATATTGTACATTTATTTTGGCTAATGTGTGTGTGTGTATGTATATATATATATATATATATATATATATATATATATATATATATATATATATATATATATATATATATACATACACACACACACAGTACAGACCAAAAGTTTGGACACACCTTCTCATTCAAAGAGTTTTCTTCACTTTATTAATGCTTCCATAGTAAATTCTCCATTTCGAATGAATTCGTAATGCGATTGTATTGATATTCATATCTGTAAACATCATTTCGCTGCATCTAACTGTGTTCACTCTGCTGAAAAGACCAGTGTGGATTTAGAGGATGGTTTCGTTGGTGTGCTCCTTACAGCCAAAGCTGTTGCTTAAATGTCTCCCTTGCCGTGGTGAAGCCTGATGGAGACACCATCATCCAAAAAACACCACATGTGTGTCTTTTGATCAGTGCAATGTCTCATCAGATCATGCAATGTCCTTTCTTTATATTCTCTGCCACTTTCTCATGTTTGATTCATGACTTCTCTTATGCACTATTGCATGCTCATGTCTGCCTGGGCTCTTTGTTTCTCACTGTTCTTCGTCACTTGCTCATGCCTGATTGCGTCCCGTCTCTCTCTGCACCCCTCTGTCTCTCTCTTTCTGTTTGCCCATCTGTTTGGTTTGAGCGTATTCTTCATGGCTCTACATCTGTCACCTGTACACCGCGGGGTAGAAGAGGAGCCCGAGGACTTGGATTATTCAACTGTGTCTATCTTTATCTTTAAGTGAACACCGATTTCAATCTGTGATGTAGAGGAAGGGAACCTCTTTACATAGTCGATGAGTGCTTTACAATAAGAGCATATAATAGTACAAAACAATTAAAAACATAGAACTTAAGATATAAATCAAATGTTGTAGATGTTAACTTAAAGTTGATAATAAGTTAATTGATTATTTAATTCAATATACATGATATGCTAATTAATTAATAAACCAAATAAGTATTTATTTACAGTATAAACACTCAAATTAAGATAATTTGATAAAGCAAAAAGATGCGAAGGAAGATGAGCATCTTGACAAGCAACGTTGACTGAACTAGTGGTGTGAGTTTGGTATTTTAGTATTGTGTTATAGTGTTATTTTAGTAATTTATAAAGTATTATAGTATTATTGTTTTGTATCGGCTTTTATTCTTATATTATTTATTTTATTGTTATGTTATATTATTTTAATATATTTTATATTTATAGTTTTCATTTCAGTTTTAGTTCGTTTTTATATATTTCTATTTATAGCTTTGATGCATATTTTTATTTTATTATATTACATTTATATATATAATATTTTTATTTTATTAAGTTATAGTTTTAGTAATTTTAGAACTTAAACTTATTTTATTTCAGCTAGTTTCTATTTTATTTTATTTTAATCCATTTTTATGTTTAAGATGGCGGATGATGGGGTGTTTTTGAAACCTGTTTGAAACCAGTCATTATTTTTGCCTTTGTGTTTGGTGATGCTACTGGTGCAGAAATGACACACTTCACCTTTACCTGCATAATATCAAACAAACATACAGTCAGTGAGTGAGTTGGATGTTAATTCAGTAACTACTGTGACAGATTCAACAAGTAATTTGTTTGACTGATTGAAACTGACAACTTATGAGTTGTTTGTTCAAGAATCAGACTACACTGATCGCATTGTTTGTTTTTGCATGCAGCAAATAGATAGACCTGTTGTTTCTTGGTATTATTTTTTCGCACTCAGTTTTTCTCTCTCATCACATTCAGTTCAGACTGTGTAAATCAAATACAACATATTTGCCAGTATTGAATAGTGGTGCAGTAAACACTGAATTGTCAGAAGAGCTGATCAAATGCAAAACCCAGAAATTCAGGTCTTAACAACTATGGCCAAATTGAACATCCAGCATCTTTCATGAAACCCATTCAGTGATTTTAACGCCCCTCCTGTCAGACAAAAGAGAAAGGAGTGAAAGACCGGACAAAGAAGTAACTGATTTTCTATCAACTCTCAGTGTTTACAGTTCAGGTCTGTGTGTGTTTGTGCATCTGCAATCTTACACACACAAGCCTATTTGAGAGTGTATCTGTACCAAGGTCGTTTAGCGGTATACAATCCCTATTGGTATTGTGTGTGTGTGTGTGTGTGTGTGGTCAATGGTTTAGAAGTCAGTATGTGTTGTCTGCTGGCAGATCAACTATACACACAGCATTGATCTCCTGTCCTCACCATCATTACTACCATGATTAACTGTCATGGAGGAGTAAAGAGAGAGAAGCCCCTTTCACACTGCCTGCGGACCCGCAATATTTTCGGGAACATTGCCGGGTCGCCTACTGTGTGAAAGCAACCACGTCCCGGAATTGATTACCAAATTGAACCTGTGTCGGGATCACAATTTGTGCTCTACCTTTCAGGACACAGGTTTAAAACGCCTTTTCCCACAGGTTATACTTTTACTACGCATGCGCAAGGGTTTCTCAACTGTGCACATACATCAGTGGAAGCAGACGATAGGCTTAAATGTTTCCCAGCTTGACTGTTAAAAGCAGATGATTGGCTTTCCAGCGGGAGGGGCGGGACATGTGCATACAACCGCCATCTTTGCCGTTACGGGTTTTCCTTATATAGTTGTATTGAGGAAGTGGCATGTCTCTTATAAATTGTCTCTGGTTATATGTTCGGACACACTTGAGTGCATTTTGAAAATGAAAAACATTTGATCTAACAGCTGTTTATTTATTTGTTTGTTTTGTTTTTGTTATTTATTATCTATGTTTGTTGTTTAATTTTGTCTGTTTATTGTTTTATTATTTATTTATATTTAGTTTTGCATTTTTAATGTTTCATTTATTTTTTATTTTGGACCTTGGACCATGGACTTTGTATTTAATTATTTTGTATTTACATTTTCTTTCTTTATTTATTTAAATTGCTATTTGTAAATCATATACTATTTGTATATGATTTTATTTCTTTGTATTTATTTATAATTAAATGGACCAGCTATTAAAGGAAAAAAGCCAACTAATGGTAACTCATTGAAAGCTGTTTTCCAGGATACACCTCATTAATTTTTTTAAATGAATATCCAAAGTGAGCAGAGCTGTAATCTAGACAAATAAGAAACCCAAAAATAAGAGAGTTTTAATTCTTGGTCTCTTTATGATTCCTATACTTCAATTTGTTTTGATGGCTTTGCTATGATCCTAAACTGTTGAAAATAGTAATAAAACTATTTTTGGGTGGATGTGTCCAAACTCTTGACTGGTCCAAATTCAATAGATATTTATGTGCAACAAGTTTAAATTTAATCTCCAGCGCAGTTAATATTCTTTAGCACACTGGCAATAATCTTTCACTTTACAGGATTGAGCAACTGTAACCGTCTCCAGCTCTAATTCCCTGATAGCATGATTGTCTGACAGGCAATTAAGCCACTGCCTGCTCAGGGGACGTGAGTGATTTGTGCTGTAGTGCTGGAGTCGTGAAGCTCTGGCCTTATGAGTGCTCAGGTTTTACTCTAGTGTACTATAGCAGTGATGAACTTTATTGATTTGAATGCACACAATAACAAATGTATGATAAACGGGCAGATTCTCTGAATATAAACAAAGGGGTAGTGTCCCATTCATATAAAAGAAATATATAAATAATAAATAAATGTATTCATGGAAAAAAATAATACCAATGTATTTTTTAAAAAGCACTTGCAAAGTTTTTTTTTATGTTTTTAATGCATCTTTCAGTGCGTCTAATGCATCTTTTATTTTGTTTTGCAACAAAAAATAACATTATTGTTTTATAACAATTACAATAATAATGATTGCTAAATAATTTTTATAAAACAATTTATTATTATTATTATTATTTTATCTTATATGACACTGACAATTATTTAAAAGAAATGGTTGCAAAAAAAAAATACATTTGCAAGGTTTTATCATGTTTTATTTTGCAACAAAATAGATAGACTGGAAAAATAAAAATAGAGAAATGTTAGTAAAAAAAAACCTAGTTTTATATTGCAACAAAAAGTATTTATTTAAAACATGTTAAAATAGAAATTGAAAAATATATTAAAAAGTAAAAAAAAAAAAAAAAAGGAATACATTTGAAACATGAAATGCATACCAATACATATGAAAAGTTTTTTCAGGGTTTTCTGTATTTTTTGTAACAAAAACATTTCAACAAATTGTTGCAATAAAAAAATGCAACATGACTGCTACATTTATACTAAAAGTTTTTTTAAATTTTTTATATTAATATTATTTTTGGGCAGCTTTGCCGTTTGTTTCTATTTAAGTTTAGTTTACCGATAGCATTTTGTGTGCACTTTAAAATGAAGCTCCTGGCCCTGACTGCTCCTGTGTTTGACCTGCCACTATCTGGAGATGAAATCAGATGTCTTGTCTACGGTGTGAATTGATCTCTCTTTAGGACCCTGCTGTGAATGTGTGCTGATGGCTCTTGTGAAGGCCATTTACAGCCCTTGTAAGGGTGATGTTTTAGACTCACCGTAATCGATAAATGAATGTGTGTGTGCTTAATGCGCTCCTTGCAACACTGATTCTGTCGTAGCCCACAGCAAGGCATGTTTTACATGCAAGTCTGCCGATTCCTTTATGAGTGTAAATCGTTATAAAATCAGTGTGGATTAATGGAGTCTGAAAGAAAGGGGAACATTTGTAGTTAGAGAACTGGAGGATAATGTATTGCTCAGAGGTTGCTCTTTCGTTTTTTTTGTTTAGGAGAAGAGATGTAGATCATGCCCTTTGTTATATGCATTTGCATCTTACTGGAGTTGCTCCATTTCCTTTAATTGCTGTTTCATGTGTAATGTTTTCTTTCCTGCAATAAAATAGATACATGATGGTATTCTTAAATGCACTTAATTTAATCATCAACTCTGTCTCAAGCCAAAATACTAGACAGAACACATTTATGCTACTATTTGTTGATGAAAAACAGGTGCACTGTTCAATATTTTTTCAAGATTCGATAAGAAGGGCAGCATGTGAAATAGAAATCTTTTGTAACATTAGAAATGTCTTTATTGTCACCTTTTATCAATTTAATGCATCCTTGCTGAATAAAAGTATTCATTTCTTTCAAAAAAGCACACAAACTTGCCAAGATACTGTTATTAAACGATCTTTTTTATTTTTAGAAAGCGCAATTCCTTCTATCTATCTGTACTTTCAAGCTTGAGGCCTTTTTAAACTTTTATTTTCTTCAGCTTTCGGACCAGACTTTGTCAAGTCAACATCCGAGCTCGTTTTGACTTCCTTTTCTGCTTCACAATGACTTCTGCTCACCACTTGTTTGATTCTGTGTTTTGTGACAGAGAGGGGAAGATGGTAGTACTGTCGCTCGCGATCGGATTGGTCGAACAAGATGACTTCGCCGACCTTCCAGATCTACAGGAGACACCAGCCGACAAGGAAACACCTCCCACTGACAAAAGGTGATGGCTGGTTTAAAACAGACAGTTTCATTTCCATATACTGTATACTTAAATTAGCAGATACATAGCGTCTTAGGTTTCCTTGATCATCCATGCATATTTTTTTTGAACAAACGATAAAACATCTAATTTGTCAGGCTTTACAGATGACTAGTATTTCATTATATTATAGTGGATGTTTTACAGTTGACTATTCTTTTTTCAATGTCTTTTAAGAGTGTGAAAAGGACTTATATTTGTGTCTGTCTGCTGCAGCTTTTGGTTAGTCCACAGGAAGTGTGAGGTGACCAATCAACAGTTAGTCATTGGCAAGTCCTGAAGTACGATGTCTGTTTTTTGGCTAATGAAGTACTCCATCCACACAAGCTTATCACAAAATCAATGGTCGTCCTTGTGTATCGTACCTGGTTATCAATCACAGTGTCACTGAGTCATACCAGTGAGCTAACTTCCTCTGCTTGCAACGTTTGACTTCGTCTTAGAGGAATAGTTTACCAAAAAAAAAAATGAAGATATCCAGCTATCCAATACGTCAATGAGTTTGTTTCTTCATCAGATCAGATTTGGAGAAATGTAGCATTGCGTCACTTGCTCTCCAGTGAATGGGTGCCGTCAGAATGAGAGTCCAAACAGCTGATAAAAACATCACAATAATCCACAAGTAATCCACACCACTCCAGTCCATCAGTTAACTGCTTCATAAGCAAAAAGGCTACGTGTTTGTAATAAACAAAAAAATATCTAGCCCGACATCCCAGGACCATTGTGACCATAAATGCTTTCATTGAATAAATATGCGTGTTGCACGTTTCAAAGTGTTTTTATATGAATGTGTCTCTAAAGGGAACCGAGTGTCTTCAGAAAAGTTGCAATTCATTTTTTTTCATCTCTATTGCCTATTAGAAATTATTTAAGAGCGCAGTGCTACTTTGTCTACTGCCCTTAACGGGGAAACTGCTTTATTTCTGCCATCCCAAAAACACCTCCTGCTGGCAGAGAATGAATTTGCATGTTTAGTAATCCATATTCGGTTCTGACCAATGCGAATATCAACCCATGTTTTTTTACGCAGGAAACACGTAGAGTTGTAAATATGAAAGAAGCTAATATACCTTCTAAACAATATAAACAATTAAGACAATAAAATATATATTTATATGTAAATAATTATATAATAATATCATTCATTTCCTTTAAAAATGCTTTAAAGGCTGAAATTTAATGTGTATCATTATTTGTGCAGGTCCCAAAAATGGTCATAGAAAGCCTTAAGCAAAAAATAAATACTGAAATAAAATTCCTTCCTTCATATATGTTGATATTTGTGTTTTGAAAGTATTTTTGATAGATTTTTTAACTCCTATAAATGTTCTATATAACAATTTGTCTTTTTTTTTAATTTGTGCTAATTACATTTATTTTGGGCTATCAAGGGCTACGAGGGATTTCGAAATTTTGCAAGTGCTGAATATTATGTATAGAGAACTGGAATTTTACCTGGAATCAATGGTTTGAAATCCTTAATGATGGATTTGTTTGAGTGGATTACTTGTGGATTATTGTGTTGTTTTAATCAGCTGTTTGCACTCATTCTGACGGCACCCATTCACTGCAGAGGCTCCATTGGTGAACAAGTGATGAAGAAACAAACTCATATACATTTTGTATGGACAGAGGGTGAATTAATTTTCAGTAAATTTTCATTTTTGGCCGTTTTTTTCTTTTTCTTTTGAATCCTCATCGGGCTTATTTGGGTTGTCATTTTGAACTTTTTTGCTTTCATCACATATTCACTCTGGTAGTCCTCTCTCTCTCTGTCTCTGTATGTGAGTGTGATCTGTGTTTCAGCGAGCTGTCGGATCGCAGTAGGGGTGTGCTCATTATAAGAGAGTGTAGTCCCAACTAAAAATATGCAACTCCTCCATCTAGCTGAGACATGTATCATGCACACACACACACACACACACACACACACACACACACACACACACACACACACACTCACACTCCATTCTGGCTTCTGCCGGGAGAATAAGTCTTGACTCTTTAAACACACATCAACCCACACAAACAGACACACAGCACTTTATAATCAGACACTCTCAGGAGGTCCCAGTCTCTCCTCTTCATACTACTTAAACTGGAGTGTAGAGGCCTACAACAGGACAGATTTTTCCATCTTACTCCAGCAAGTTTCATTCCCCACCCGCCCGGGAATTTTACTCTGTCCATCTGCTCCCAATTTATAATCATTTTCATCCCGTATGCTCAGTCAAGGTCCATTCCCACAATCTGCCATGATCAGGGAAAACCTGGGAATACGAGGTTGTTTTAAGATGCTAATTTCCACAAAAAGTCATAAATAATACTTTCTAATAATAATTCTAACAATATTACTACTAGCAATAATAATAACATTTCTTCTTCTTCTAATTATTATTAAATTATAAAATGTTAAAAACCATCATAAAGATATAAAAAGTGCTTTCAAAATGTTTTGAAATGCTGTAGGTAAAATGAGGTATTGTATGAAATTAGCATGAATCATTTCTTTACGTTAATATTGTGTTTTCAGTTCATTCTTTCATGTATTTATGTATTTTTTAATTAATGATTTAATTATTTTTTATTATTTTTAAGTATTATTATTATTATTATTATTATTATATTTAAATAGTAAAATCTTACAACCATAAAATATATATATATATATATATATATATATATTATTTTTTTTATAAAATATGTTTGAATGGTTTTGTTGTTGTTTTTCGATGCAAAGTCATCTAAAATGACAAAGATTTATGCTGATATGTTCCAAAACCCCAATTTGCCTTGGGCGATTCAAATTCGATATTGCGACGCCGCGAGGCACATTTGGCGTCATAAAAGTGACGCTAGGGGCGCTTGACCATGCTTCGGTTTTTGACGTCTTTGGAGTGAGACTGGGTTGCATATTCTTTGAAATGTAAACATGAAAGTTAAAACTATTAAATAATTTAAACAACCAACAGCATGTTGTTCATCTGATAATTTCAGCACACTAACCCTCTCTGCTCCATAAACTTACACATCGGTAAGACTTTCTTTGTGAATCACAAAGGAAAGTAAAATAGATATTAACGAGGTCTAAAACAATATTGGACCCATTGACTTTCATTGCATTGATAAAATATCTTGCTTTGCACAGAAGAAAGGAAGTCACACAGGTTCGGAACGGCATAAAGTTAATAAATGAGGAATTGTTTATTTTTGGATGAACTATTCTTTTAAAATAATCACTAAATCTAATTTTAAATGTACGAACACTAAAAAATCTGAAAATGAATTTATGGATATGTGTCCCCAATGCTACAGGGAACTGTGCTTCACATATGTATTACTGAAGAACAACTACTCTCACAACTACTCATGTCTACAAACATTTAGTCCATGCTGAAGCAAATCTAATGTGGTCCTTTGGAAGTCTTGACTAGTTTCGTCTTGCATCAGTCCTTCCTCACGAAAGAGTGTGGGTCAGGAACTGCCTGCCCTCAGCTATTGTTTTCCACAAACCTTTTAACAAGCAGAGTCATTTATCCTCGAAGGAAGTTCAGCTCTTGTCAGTCTGTCCTTCTGCCTTATTTTGACGTATTAGACTCCTTTAAGGACACACATTAGCACCAATGTAACACCAAGCTGCTCAGAGGGAGATGAGCCGGATCAGATCTGTGAGAGCATCACTCGGACACGCCCACTCACAGTTTCTGTGTCCAATCACGCTGAAGAATGATTGTGTGTGCTGACATCTTGACTAAAGCTGTTTCAAACCCTAGTGAGCTGCCTTTGTTCCTTACTGTTTTCACAAGCATCAGTCCTGACAGAAATGGGAACTCATAGGTGACTGCAAATTAGAATGATTTCTAATAAAGTGACACTGAAGACTGGAGCAATGATGCTGAAAATACAACTTTGCATTACAGGAATAAATTAAACTTAAAAATATTGTTTAATAGAAAACTTTAGTTTTAAATTGCAACAATATTTCACAATTTTACTATTTTTGCTTTTAAATTGTTAGCATAAGTTTCATTTCAAATACATTACAAATCTTAATGAGCCCGAACCTTTTAATGTAGGATAAATGTAGGTTTTTCAGTTGATTATATTTTAATTAAAACATAAATTAAAAAAGAAAATAAATAAATAGCATGGAAGGATTGATGGAAGAATGGATGGATAGATAGATAGATAGATAGATAGATAGATAGATAGATAGATAGATAGATAGATGGATGGATGGATGGATGGATGGATGGATGGATGGATGGATGGATGGATGGATGGATGGATAGATAGATAGATAGATAGATAGATAGATAGATAGATAGATAGATAGATAGATAGATAGATAGATGGATGGATGGATATATGGATGGATGGATGGAGGATGGGTGAGTGGAGGTATAGAAAGATAGATGGATGGATGGATGGATGGATGGATGGATGGATAGAGGATGGGTGAGTGGAGGTATAGAAAGATAGATGGATAGATAGATAGATAGATAGATAGATAGATAGATAGATAGATAGATAGATAGATAGATAGATAGATAGATAGATAGATGGATGGATATATGGATGGATGGATGGATGGATAGAGGATGGGTGAGTGGAGGTATAGAAAGATAGATGGATGGATGGATGGATGGATGGATGGATGGATAGAGGATGGGTGAGTGGAGGGATAGATAGATAGATAGATAGATAGATAGATAGATAGATAGATAGATAGATGGATGGATGGATGGATGGATATATGGATGGATGGATAGAGGATGGGTGAGTGGAGGTATAGAAAGATAGATGGATGGATGGATGGATGGATGGGTGAGTGGAGGGATAGAAAGATAGATAGATAGATAAATGGATGATGGATGGAGGATGGGTGAGTGGAGAGATAGATAGATAGATAGATAGATAGATAGATAGATAGATAGATAGATAGATAGATAGATAGATAGATAGATAGATAGATAGATAGATAGATAGATAGATGGGTGGATGGATGGATGGATAGATACACTATGTGCTGGTATAGACAGATGGACACAGATGGTGGTTTTGGAGCATGCCTCAAGTTTTGTGTGTCTTTCTCTCTGTGTGTCTGGCGCTCTGTTGGGGCAGGGGACATGTCAAAGCATCAGACGGTGATCAAAGCTCACCCTGGCCCTCCGGGGTCCGTCTGGAATAGTCGCCATGGAGAGTGTCCTTGCTCTACTAATAACCGCCTTCAATCACTCCACTCAGTATCCAGAGCCCTGTCTCTAGGGCAGCAGCAGGGTCACACCCACCAGCCTCCATTATCATACAACACACAAATCATCAACCACCTCACTTTGGGGTTTTCATGGAGTGCCTTCTCTTTGTTAATCAACATAGTAGAGCGGGATAGGAAAGTATTTGGAAGAAAATGGGATGCAGTAGTTCACAATCAAACCTCCATTTCCTGTTCCAACACCACAGCACATTAACACTAACCTCAGTTCAACCAATGCCAGCTCATTCAAGAGTACAACGTTACTACATTAAAGATATTTAATCAACATATTGATTGATTGATTTTATTATAAATAATTTAATTATATAAATATTCATTTTTGTATATTTAAATTGAATTATTTTATGAAATATTGTTACAATTTAAAATAAAATAATTGTTTTCTATTGAAATATACTGTATATTTTTTTATTAATTTATTCCCGTGATGCAAAGCTGAATTTTCAGCATCATTACTCCAGTCTTCAGTGTCACATGATCCTTCAGAAATCATTCTAATATGCTGATTTGCTGCTCAAGAAACAGCAAGAAGAAGCTTTAATATGGGTTTCGTGTAGCTCAATTCATAGAGTATTGTGTTATATGAAGATATGTAATCATTCTATCATGGGTTCGATCCCAGAGAACGCACATGCTCACAAAATGAGATGCTATATAAAGCATGATTTCTGTAAGGGTTAGGTTTAGGTGTGGGGTTAGGTGTGGTCATTCAAACGAATAAGGCCTGGTTCACACGGGACGATTTTAAAATTGTCGGCAGATTTTCCAAACCTGAGAGACCCCACACACGGCGATAAAAAATCACGGGTCTAACAGTTTTGGTCGCTCCGTGTGTGGTGTGCAGCCACACGGCAATATCAACACATCACACACGAACCGATTTGACTCCCGAGCATTCCCAGGTCAGACGGGAAATCTCGCAAAATCCCTCGAGATCAAACGTGACTTTAGAGTAAACAATCATGGCGGACAAAGAGGATGCAGTGGCCATAGTTTGTGCTTTGTTTTTAACGGGGAAAAAAACATAAGAAAAATAAGAAAAGGCGATGGTCAAAGAGGTGGAGACGATGCAAGCATGGACTATACTTGCTATATCATGATATGGAGATAAGTTGTTGTTTTATCTCATAGAAATGTTGTTACGTACTACACAGATTAATAACCGTTGAAATAAACGTTCATATATTAGTTTCCATGTACTCTGGTGGACTGCAGTTGTGGATGTAGTTATGCCCATCGACTTTATTTGTATTTGTTATATTATATACGCCGGCTGTTTTGATTTTGTTTCCCGGTACTATCACTGCCTCGTCACCTCGCTTTCTGATTGGCTACACGCCACAGTCCACAGGCTGCGTGATTGTTTGTCCTCGGGGGACACCACACACGAGAAGAAATCGGGCAAAATAAATCCAACATGTTGGATATCCCCGATTTGAGATCGGAGCGGTCCCGACATTCTTCCGAGCAGAGGAGATTAGTCTTAACACACCACACACGGCAGGAATATTTGATCAGATTATTTTACGATAATCGGAGCATCCTAAGATTGTCGGAAGGGCTGAATCGGGGCTAAAATCGGCCCAATTATCCTGCCGTGTGAACCAGCCTTAAGCCACCTAGGAAAATATGTACAAATTACTGTGAGATCAGTGTAAAAAGTCCAGACATTACATTTAAATAAACGTGCATTCTGATTGGTAATGACGTTATACGTCATTTCATGACGACAGATGCAACGCGATACTGTCATTATTTTTACGCCCGCTAGAGGGCGCTTAACTTTCAAACGTAAATATAGGTCGTAATAAGGTGCTTGCACAAACGACCTAAATGGTTGTTTTTTGTTGGAGGACAGGCTCGAAGTTCAGCATTTATTTGAAAATAAAAATTTTTACTGTAACTTTTGATAAATTTAACACATTCTCAAATAGAAAAAGTGTTAATTTCTATAATTTTCTTTTATTATGTCATTATGCTTACGCTCCATTATTTACACACAAAATGCTTGAAAACTAAGTAATTCAAGGCAGTATTTTACTAATATATATAATAATACTTAACAACACAATGCAACCCACAAGTGTTCCCTTTATTTTTTTAGCAGTTTATATATAACAGGGACTCAAAGCGATGAATAATTTTTTATTCTGTTCAATAACCTGAACCTTCTGAAAGTACAAACTTAAAAGTAAAAGAAAAAAAATCACTGTCACGCTACTTAAAACTGCAGTTACAGTATATTAATAGCTTCGCTATCTTTTTGCTAATTAGTTAATTACTCCCTAACCCTGATCTCCATTACAGTATTTACCGCTGTCTCTCCCTCTCTCATAGCACATAAAAGCTTACATCACACAAAAAGAGAAGTGCGAGATGAACTTAACCCCCCTGAGGCTAAAACCAGAGAGGAAGAGTGAGTAACATCCGCTCAGACGGTGCTTTAACCTGCTCCCCCGATACCCGAGCTCTTCATCAAAGCGCTTGTACTCTCCGTGTTAAAATAATCATGCTCCTTTACGCTCTCTCTTTCCTCCGCCCTCCCGTGGCCCAGTTTGAAATGAATGGCGGTGTAACAGCGCCCCGAAGCCTCTCCATCGACTGCCACCACTCCCCAGGAGCCCCACCGGATCAATCTGTTTGAAAAACAAGCCATTCATCAGCATAACGCTGCGTTATATGAGAAATGCATCTGTATCAATATCCACCTGCCACAGCTCAATTATAGCTTTCCATTATATTGTCCTGTGTGAACCACTTATGAGTCTGATTATAATAGCAGAAAGCACATTCGGATGATGTGTGCTCATGAGAGGACGAAGCCGTATTAGCTTTAAGGATCAGCATTGAGTAGCAAAGACCATTTGGGTTTGTGAATCAAGCAGCGGGGCATCAGGAGTAGTGTGTACCACCAGTGGCCCCTACTGAGTGCTCATGCATTCTGAGTTTATTTGTTTCATAGTTAATTGTGCAGTGCACACCACTGCATGCCTCCCTTGTGCTCTCAGTGCTATGATTTATGATGATCTGAGCTACACTGATGTGATGTGAAATGGTGGCCATCAGGGGTAAAGGCACAGCATTGGTGATTTTCTAAAACAATGTGTTCCATTCATGTGACACATAATGTGTGACCATGAGTTCAACTGCTTATACATGCATCAAGAAAACAAAGAGTAGCAGATTCACATGGTTTTTACATATTTCAAAAAATTTTGTTTACAGATGTATAAAAAAAAATAGGCTTTGACTCACTGGAATGAGGATATAAACCTATTGTAATATTACAAAATCATGATAATAATTTAATAATAACATTTATTTAATTTACAGTATAATAACACTTTTTCAATGGTTCTATTTCGATAATTGTTAAAAATAAGCAAATATATTTTAGAAAAATAACAACTAATCATCATAAAAATAATTATTGTCATTATTGAATAATATATTTGATTTTACAGTATAATGGTAATCTTAAAATAGTAATATATTTATGTTAGTGTTTTTTATAACAACAACTTTATTTTAATTTTTTATTAAATTAAAAAAATATTATTAAAATAATGTATAAATGTATTATTGAATATTTCAACTTTCAGTATATTATAATATTACAATATTTATATAATAATATTACAATATATGACTAATATTACAATATTAGTTATATTTCTTGTTTAATTTTATAATGATAACAATAAATATACATTTTCACAGTTTTACTTTTTAATAATACAAATTTAGAAAATATTTTATTATTATTATATAATTATTACAAATATTTAATACTAATTATTATAATAATAATTATTATAAAAATAACAGTGTAACTGTGAAGTGGACTGAGACAGTATCTCACAACGGAAATAAACTAAAAAGAGATTTGAGTCTTTAAAGTTAAGTTACATCAAACTGCAGTCCAAATCACACTCACACCACTGTATGTGACAAAACAATTGCAATATGTTGTCTGACCAAATCATACAGTGCCATAAATTTAGGTTAATAAAATCAAATGAAAGTTCATTTGTAACACGCCGTCTGTATTTATTTCATGTACCTCGACCTTGTAAGTGTTGCTGACACAAGTGATGTACAGACTAGACGTGTTCCTGTAGATACAGTATGTGTGGTGATTCTCTTATGATGTAACTAAAGGATATGAGTTATTCTAGCCAGCCACCTGGACGGCACTAGACAGCCGCCCGCGGACCTCCTGCAGAGTGTCCATGACAGCCGATTAATAGCGGTGAAGTCATTTGTACAGCAACGATCATAAAGGGCAGCAAAAATTGTCATTAGTCAGAATCTGACTAATAGTCTGGCTTGTAAAAATAGAGCCGTCTGCTTTATCTGCAGCCTGTGTCTGTGGAGAGAAAGAAACAAGAGGAGTTTCCTTTTCAAGATGTCCCTGAAGTGGGGCCCTTGACTGCATCGTGACATAATGGATTCGAAGTGTTTTAAGGTGTGTGTTGTTTCCCAGCTTGTATTTTCGTTTGTGTGTGCTGCTGAAATCATTGCAGCGGAGACGCACTGATTGGTACACGCGACGATCCCTAGATATCCTGCCATTGTTTCGAGAAGCGCAGGTGGGATTCAGGAGTGTAGGAACAAAGGGCTTGATAGCACACATCTTTTTACTATAGTCTGATTTCATTCATGAGAGAGATTTCACCCTCAAAGGATCATTTTGGCATCGTTTATTCACCTCCGTGTTGTTCCAACATAAAAAATATTTTTAGTTTTTCCACGAAAGGACACATTTTGAATAATGTGGGCTAATTTGAATAAGGTTTGCAATTAAACAGAATTGGGATTGAAGGTTTTGGTGCTCAAACAGGACACAAAAGCACTGTAAACTAATTATAATGTAGTCCATAAGTCTTCTGAAGTCATGAGGTTTGGGCAGCAAACCTAAACTGAGTTGTTCTTTACATATTTTCTCCTCCAGTGAGGATTGACTCATTGACTCTGATTTTTGCAAACAAATTATTCACACTATATTTTAAAATGTAATTTATTAAAGTGATGCACAGCTGAATTTTCAGCATTGTTACTCCTCTAAATATCATTCTAATATACAGATTTGCTGCTAAAGGAACATTTATTATTCTTATCAATCTTGAAAACAGTTGCACTGCTTAATATTTTTGTGGAAATGCGATATCTTTTATATTGAGGATTCTTTGATGAACAGAAAGTTCAAAAGAACGGCATTTATTTGAAATGGAAATCTTTTATACCACAATGTCTTTACTGTAAATTTGTAGTTGTACCTGCTTAAAAAAAATATCTTATACATTTATAAATATGTGTGTGTGTGTATATATATAGCTCAATTGATGTTAAATGTCGAGGTTAAGGTTTTCCGATCAGTCATTCCGAAGGTTAGATAAGGTAAAACATCCATCTTACACGAGATCAGACAGAAAATTTAGAGAGAACCGCTCACACAAATCCAGTCATCTTCCTTGCTGCTGTCTCCTCATTGTTGGCAGATTCACTGCTGTGTGTCCTTTCAGAGCAGAAGCATCGTGCTGAGACAGACAGCTTAAGTCACTGTCAGACACACACACTCGCATGCGTTTCACTATTTCCTTCTCGCGTTCACACACACACACACACACACACACACACACTCACGTGTACAGATAGCGATGGAAGTGCTCAGCCGGAGAGGCAGGGCCGGGCCGGCTCAATATCATCCTCCTAGTGATATGGAAATAAAGAGCGGCCAAGTGTGACAGCACTGGGCTTAGCTAGACACAAGCGTGCACATGACAGAAATACAGCTTTAAGTCTGTCCCGCATGTTTGCAGACAGGGTTCATGGAGGAAGACGGGTTAATGTGCTCTAGGCTACATGGTTCAGCACTCGCTGCATATGTGTCCGACAGGCCATCGGCAGCATTTATAAAGGATGATGGTCTGGTGCACTGGACTGTATCTGTCTATATACGATAGGCTCTGTTACATCATTCACAGCTTTAGTGCTTTAGATCAGCCATTTTCAAACTTTTTAATGCTTTTTCAGAAAAAGGTACAAAAGCTGTCACTAGGTCGGTACCCTTTCAAAGGGTCACAATATTTAAGTACTAATATGTACACTTTAGGTGCTAATGTGGACTTTTAAGGTATCATTATGCACCTTTTGGGGTAAATAAGGTACAGAGGTGCACCTTTTGAAAAGTTTTCTAGCTTTTTTCTGAGAGTGTAAGATTTGTTTCATACTGTGTGACTTGGTACCCAAATTTAGAGTAATATTAGCAGTTTAAACTTAATTTAATTAAATGTCTCAGTAAATATTGTTATAAAGTAATTTAACTGATAATATTGCCAAAATATTGCCAGTGAGCTGCTAAATGTGACAGTGGCGGGGAGAAACTCCCTAGAAAGATGCACAACACAAATGCAAACTATTCTTGAATGAATGATGTATGTGTCACAAAGAAAGAGAGACGAACATTTTAATTTTCACAACACATTTTTGATTGTTGAAGACTGAGACTGTCAATAGAATAAAAAATTTTAGTTTTCCAAATAATTGTAAATTATTTAACATTTTGTAAAATCAACGTTATTTATTACTGTATGGCCTTAAATTTGCTCTTTTGGTCTTTGTCCACTGGAGGCAGTGTTTTGTACTAGTTAAAGGTTTCTTTAACAAAAAAAAGTCTGCACATCAAAGGTACAAATATGTAAATATCTATTACCAGATTATCACACAGGTGATCGCTGCAGTACAGGTTTATATGTATTTGCTGGGTTTTTGATAGTGTTTAATTTTGGATTTCACATTGTCCACATCACAATGCATTTAAAGATTTTCTTTGGAGTCCAGCATTCTTATTTATGCTAGCATTGTATATACGTTCGTTAACCTTCTATGCCAAAAGAAAGCCTAGTCTAATAGTACTTGCATAATCCTGTGACTTTAAAGATCCACTCTGTGTGTGTGTGTGTGTGTGCGCGTGTTGGTGTCAGAGGGTATTTAATCGTGGTGGAACGTAGACAAATTGAATTGTAAATGAGGTGTGTGGCGTGATCAAATGAGAGCAGCAGACGGCGAGATGTCAGTGGCGTCTTGACCACATCTGCAAACATCCTTGCGCTCCTGCAGCTGTTCTCTGGACGCATTCGTCTAGCAGCGTTTCACAAATGACAAACAGACATCAAATATGCCGCATAAAACAGCAGCACTGCAGAAGATGTGTTACCTTTGATCGCTTCTGTTTATCATTTACTCTTATTTTGTAATGAGGATAGAAACTGCATCTTTATAAATAATGTAAATTACCAATATGTCATTTATGAAATTGTGGGTGAAAATCCACAGAACTCTGTGGAAAACTCACCATGTTGTCTTTTCCCATGTTATGTCCAGCAGGTGAACATTAAAAATTTAATCAATCGAGAAAGTAACAGCTGTTCTCCCCTCAACAAGCCACTTGATCTAAACTGAAGATCATTCACGTCTGGCCTTAAGGTACATGCAGAATTCTAATACTTTGGATAAGGTGTTCATACCCCTAAACCTAAATATGAGCCGTAATAAAAGGGATTTGGGCACCAGAAAGCACTAATTTAACTCTAAAGAGACTGAGAGAATGCTTATGGGCCCAATAAAAAATGAGCAAGACTGGAAAGTCTTAAACTAGATCATAAAACCAAACTTCTGCATGTTAATTAATGTGAGAAACTCCTCAGGTAATACAAGCGGCTGAAGGCTTCGCCCGCAGAGGCTGGATTTACCCGATCTGATTTTAGAGCAGCAGAAATAGAATACTAGTGTGCTGCATAATGCCTGCTGTTAAAAACAGACTGTGAAACAATATGCGCTATTGGATAAACGTTTCAGTAGAATGATACGTTTGTTGTCACAGGACCTCATTAAGCATGTTTAATTCCGCAAGTGGCATCCAATTATTGCATATTTTTAGACTAATTTCGTGTGAAGATAGCTCAGAGGTGAAGTGTGTTATTTCTGCACTGTTAGTAGCTGTTTGTTTGTTGCCGGTCAGATCAAGGAGTCAAGAAAGATGCCACTCATGTTACATTTGATTTGTCTGTTGCACTAGCAATGGTAAAGCACACTGCATTGTGGGATATAGTATTCCACGCATTGTGCATGTTTGCAAATATATTAGGTGACCTGGGTGTTCTCTACACACAGAGAATTTCAATGGCATGTTCAGTATACATTAGGGCTACAACTTAATGTGTCCGATTCATCAAGATTTCAGCGAGTGTCCCTGTTTTAGACCAAATGCAGAACAGGGAATGTTGATTAGAGCACTGGATTTTTTTGTGTAGTGGCATGAGATCCTGGCTTGAAGAAATGTGAGTCAAACTCTCCACATATCAATCCATCCATCAAACACTGATGTGTTTTAGCAGCGGTGGATCCAGCAGTTCACTCATATGTGGGTTTCTGTTCTCCACGGGTGGTTGGATATTCATGGGAGCATCATCCATCATACAAGCGACCATCTTTGGGCTCTTACCCCTCGTCTGTCCACATGTTGACAGTTTAGCTCCATGCATGACGCACGTGTGTATCAACATGCCTTCACATTGCCATGGTCATCTCTTGCTCCGTTTTTGCCTCATATGTTCACTACTCTCATTTACTCCCACCCCAACCCTTCTGTCGTCCATCCTGATCTTCTCCTTTTTCCTCTAAATTTACATAGTTTTCTCCTATCTCGCAGCACATTGCAACTTGGCGCATTAATATAGAGTTCTGTTGATGTATGAGCTATTTTACGGCTTCAAATGTGACTCATCCAACCAGAAATGTATCTGTAATGTAATATAATGTTAGTTGTGTTGTTTTGGGTGTTTTGTTTTAACTGAAGTGTTTAACAATGCGAAGCACTTTCAGTTTTCGCACGGATGCCAAACATATTCATTTGATGTGAGTAATCTTTTTTTTTTTTTTTTTGCATCCAAGTTCCAGAATAAAAAAATAATTGGAAAGTATTTAATTTGATCCAAAAACAGTATTTAAGATTATCTTACAATAATGTTTTTAATACTGATAATAATAAGAAATGTTTCTTGAGCAGCAAATCAGCATATTAGCATGTTTTTTGAAGGATCATGTGACACTGAAAACTGTAAAAGTATCACTGGAATAAATTACATTTAAAAAAAAAATATATATATATATATATATATATATATATATATATATATATATATATATATATATATATATATATATATATATATATATATATATTCAGTAAGATGCTGTTCTTTTGAATGTTCTGCTTATCAAAGAATCCTGAAAAATGCAATATTAGAATAAAGCAATCTCTACATTTGTCTCTTTTCTCAGGGGAGAGATGAAAGACAAAGTCTAGATTCCAGTGAACATTATCAGCGATTTTTAACCACTAAAGCCAAAAGGGACATTTCTAGCCCGTTACTAACATTTTTGCTTTGATATTCTGCTCCAGAGATGAAAATGAATCCACTATTCAAAATCCCAAATGCCCATATGCTTAAACCAGGAGCTGAAATATTCAGAAAAACACAACGCTTCCTCCCACACATATCCTCAGCACTTCTTCACCATCCTCACAATTATCAACACGATTTGCTGCTCTGAAGAGAGTCGGCCACTCTAATGATGCTCTACTGGGTTTGTTCCTCTGTTTGTCTCACCCACTCTCTCTGATATTTGTTTGAGAGAAATGATATCGCCTTTCTGCTGTGTGGCCCAATTGCCAGTAATGATGATGGTAATTGCAGGCTCATGGAGCATGGCTGAGATTTACTCCCTTGAATTAATGATTGGTGGGTACTTGGTAGTGTTGCTTCAAAGTACATGTCAAGAAAACAGTATTTGACAGATTGCCAAATGACCCTGGGATGGAACAACAACTTGGGGCTTGGTTTTGGTTTGTTTGGGAACAGCCCTCAACAGATGGGGTCTGAAATTAAATTTTCAGCTCTCAACTCAACTCTTGTCCACTGTGACAGAGGTCATTGTGTCACTCAAGATGATTTGTGAAACTGCTTTTGTCTCTTTCACGAAAACATTGAGACACGATTCTGTTTTATATATATATATATATATATATATATATATATATATATATATATTTATATATACATACATAAATACACACATATATATATATATAGAGTGTTATACACGGTTTGTACAGTATAAAAACCATTGCGCCTATGGGATGTCCCCACTTTCACAAAAACAAACGTGTGTGTGTGTGTGTGTGTGTGTGTGTGTGTGTGTGTGTGTGCAGGTGTGTGTGTGTGTGTGTGTGTTTGAAGAATGCACCTGCCTTGAATTATTTTGCAAATGCCTGATCTAACATCAGATCAGTGTTATCTCAAAGCTCCTTTATCTATCAGACCCTAAAAGCTCAAACAGAGTTAATAGCAGCCGTGTGTTGATGTTGTCTGGCTGTTGTTGTTATATGGAGAGATTTAGAGCTCAGATTTTGTTGCAAAGGTTGCTATTGTGTGTTTTTATTTGTGTGATTCTAGCCTTATTTAGCCTGGACTGAAATCATTTACCCAGCCTCATATTGTTTCAAATCTGTATCATATTGTTTTTCATTGAAACATAAAATACTTTTTTTTTTATAGCGATTTTCCAGTTGTCGCTGTTGTCATGGGGCTCACATAAAATTTATATAGTAAATTTAGTACCTGAGTTTGAAGACCTTTTTTTATTATTTGTAAGTTAAATGATTAATTCACCCAAAAATTAAAATTATGTCATTAATGACTCACCCTCATGTCGTTCCAAACCTGTGCGTTCACAACGCTGCTGACGTATGACGCTGCTGACGTGTTTTCTGGTGCACCCAATAACAAAGATAACACGTCAGCAGTGTCGTATGTCAGCAGCGTCACTGCAGTGTTGTGAACGCGCTCACAACAAACCCGGAAGAGGAGACAATGCTGAATACAATTTTTGCTATTTTTGGACCAAAATGTGTTTTCGATACTTAAACAAATTCTAACTGACCCTCTGATGTCACATGGACTACTTTGATGATGTTTTTATTACCTTTCTGGAAATGGACAGTACACCGTACATACATTTTCAGTGGAGGGACAGAAAGCTCTCGGACTAAATCTAAAATATCTTAAACTGGGTTCTGAAGATGAACGGAGGTCTTACGGGTTTGGAATGACATGAGGGTCATTAATGACATAATTTACATTTTTGTCTGAACTAAACCTTTAAGTGCCTCATTTTGAAAAATAAGCAAAAATTATCTTTTTGTTCTACTTCTAATTCTGTTTTTTGTTTTTAAAAGTTTCAGGCCCTACACTCTTAAAAATAAAGGTGCTTTAAAAGGTTCTTGTAACGATAGAGGTGCTGTGACAATGAAGTGGGGATCCAATAGCAAGCTTTATTAAAAGAGAGTAGTCAGGAAAGGCAGGGTCAGATAACAGCAAACAGTTACATCCAAGGCACAGACAAAAGAGTAATCCAACAAGACAGGCAATGATCAGGGCAGGCAGCAGTCAATCAAAAACAAGGTAACAGTCCAAGGATCAAAACACGAGAAAGGCAAAACTTAGAAACATGGAAACTAGGAAACATGCAAGGGCTAAACATTCAATCACCATAGATATGAGCATGTGTGTGTATAGCGTGAGACTGATGAGGTGATGAGAGACAGGTGATTGCAATTGATGATGAGTCCGGCAAAAGAATAATGGTAAATGGAGTTCAGGGTGAAGTGGCAATAATCTTGAATGGAGCGCCCTCTAGTGAAGCTCACAGCCCTCCAGCTAGAGATCATGACAGTTCTTCAGAGAAGCCATAGAAAAACCATGTTTGGTTCCACAAAGAACCATTTTGTCAAAGGTTCTTTATGGAACAATCTAGACAAAAAAGGTTCTTCTATGGCATCGTGAAGCACGTTTATTTTTAAGGGTTTATTTGTGTTCTATTCATTGAAGGTATTTATTATTCTTTCAGTATTACGCATTGAAATAACGGCAGTTTCATAATGTTTGTTAAAAATTATTTTTTGCTTCTGAATTGTGCACAACACAGTGTATAAATAATCACTCAGCTGGCTGTCTCTTGTCACCCAGAGAGCAACATGTCAATCTAGATCCAGACTGTATTTTGGTACCTGATGTAATTGTCATAGCAACATACTCTCCCGCAGGTCACTTTGGTAAGCAAAGAAAATGAATATGAATGCAAATGCAATCATTTTGTTTTACTTGTAGTCTAATATTGACCTTGGCATCACAACAGATCCTCTTAAACATGCCCTGGAAGGTTATAACAACCTTAGCAGAGTCCGTTGGTTAAAATCTGATGCTTACACAATCTCCATCCAGCCCTGCGGGAGACATTAATGCAGTGAAGGCTGCGATGACCTCTTGATCTTCCCCCAATGGAAGGATTTTAGATATAAAAACCCTAATGCGAAAAAGGCCACTTGTGTTCCATATTTTCCTATGGTTACTCTTTCATGCTTTTGTAAAACATCCACAGGAAACCTTGGATATTGCATAATTGATATGGTGGAAGGAAACATATAGGAACTTGGGATGTGTACACTGATGCTCAGTCTTGGAAAGACTGAAAGAAACATTAACATTATCAGTGCCTAGTGAGAAAACACATTCTTCATTGTGTTATAATATATATATATATATATATATATATATATATATATATATATATATATATATATATATATATATATATATATATATATATAGTGAAAGTGACGTGACATTCAGCCAAGTATGGTGACCCATACTCAGAATTTTTTCTCTGCATTTAACCCATTCGAAGTGCACACACACAGAGCAGTGAACACACACACACACTGTGAACACACACCCGGAGCAGTGGGCAGCCATTTATGCTGCGGCGCCCGGGGAGCAGTTGGGGGTTCGATGCCTTGCTCAAGGGCACCTAAGTCGTGGTATTGAAGGTGGAGAGAGCACTGTACATTCACTCCCCCCACCCACAATTCCTGCAGGCCCGGGACTCGAACTCACAACCTTTCAAGAAATGTTTCTTTTAAATATTCTTGCTTCCACTCTGAAATGACAATTACACTTTATTATTATTAAGGTCTAATTCTTGCTTAACAAACCATTAGTCTCAGTCTCAGAAACGAACTGTGATTGGTTGTTTGACATGTCGGTCAAATGGCTTCATGGGCGGGCCTTGGCCAATGGAAGCTGCCATGAACTCCAGACTTTCAGTCTGAAGCTCCGGCTACGCGAGACAAAAAAACCATTAACAATGACCACTGCTGATTGGTTGCTTTACCTGTCAATCATTTGACCTCTTAGGTGGTCCTTGACCATTCAAAGCGGCCAAGGTTCCCAGACCTTCTGCTGTCAGTCTACGCGAGACTAAATGTAGGATGTGCTATATACAGTATTGTTCAAAATAATAGCAGTACAATGTGACTAACCAGAATAATCAAGGTTTTTCGTATATTTTTTTATTGCTACGTCGCAAACAAGTTACCAGTAGGTTCAGTAGATTCTCAGAAAACAAATGAGACCCAGCATTCATGATATGCACGCTCTTAAGGCTGTGCAATTGGGCAATTAGTTGAATTAGTTGAAAGGGGTGTGTTCAAAAAAATAGCAGTGTGGCATTCAATCACTGAGGTCATCAATTTTGTGAAGAAACAGGTGTGAATCAGGTGGCCCCTATTTAAGGATGAAGACAACACTTGTTGAACATGCATTTGAAAGCTGAGGAAAATGGGTCGTTCAAGACATTGTTCAGAAGAACAGCGTACTTTGATTAAAAAGTTGATTAGAGAGGGGAAAACCTATAAAGAGGTGCAAAAAATGATAGGCTGTTCAGCTAAAATGATCTCCAATGCCTTAAAATGGAGAGCAAAACCAGAGAGACGTGGAAGAAAACGGAAGACAACCATCAAAATGGATAGAAGAATAACCAGAATGGCAAAGGCTCAGCCAATGATCACCTCCAGGATGATCAAAGACAGTCTGGAGTTACCTGTAAGTACTGTGACAGTTAGAAGACGTCTGTGTGAAGCTAATCTATTTTCAAGAATCCCCCGCAAAGTCCCTCTGTTAAAAAAAAGGCATGTGCAGAAGAGGTTACAATTTGCCAAAGAACACATCAACTGGCCTAAAGAGAAATGGAGGAACATTTTGTGGACTGATGAGAGTAAAATTGTTCTTTTTGGGTCCAAGGGCCACAGGCAGTTTGTGAGACGACCCCCCAAACTCTGAATTCAAGCCACAGTACACAGTGAAGACAGTGAAGCATGGAGGTGCAAGCATCATGATATGGGCATGTTTCTCCTACTATGGTGTTGGGCCTATTTATCGCATACCAGGGATCATGGATCAGTTTGCATATGTTAAAATACTTGAAGAGGTCATGTTGCCCTATGCTGAAGAGGACATGCCCTTGAAATGGTTGTTTCAACAAGACAATGACCCAAAACACACTAGTAAACGGGCAAAGTCTTGGTTCCAAACCAACAAAATTAATGTTATGGAGTGGCCAAATCCCAGAAAAAAAAAAATGTTTGTACAAAATAGTTTTGAGTTTGTACAGTCAAAGGTAGACACTGCTATTTTTTTGAACACACCCCTTTCAACTAATTGCCCAATTGCACAGCCTTAAGAGCGTGCATATCATGAATGTTGGGTCTTGTTTGTTTTCTGACAATCTACTGAACCTACTGGTAACTTGTTTGCCACGTAGCAATAAAAAATATACAAAAAACCTTGATTATTCTGGTTAGTCACATTGTACTGCTATTATTTTGAACAATACTGTAATAGAAACAATGCTATGTCTGAGAGTTTTAAACAGCTTTCTGTCATGTCACTCAGAAGGAGCATTTGCGGTCACGATAACCCCTCAGACCCTGACCATGTCATTCTGATCATCATTACAGCAGGAGGATATTACTCTTGCAGGATTTCTCTGACAGAGACGTGGTCACATGACATGAAATGATGACTGTGGCTGTCTCATGAGGATGTGTTTGTGGGTGGGTGGACCATTACTCTTCAGACGGCATGTCTGTCTTCCCCGTTATGAGTCTGCTTGTCACTCAAGCCGTATCTCCAAGCATTCCACACACCAGGTGCATTTGCCATCTCTCCAGCCGTTGCTGTGCCAACAGCACTTGTTTCTTCTTGTTTTCTTTCCCTGGGGATGAAAAGTCAAAGGCGGCTATTCGTCTCCCCCCTCTGGCAGCCATATTACTACAAACTCATCATAGGTCTATTATTGCTGGACTCCTTCAGTTCCACTGTGACTCGTAATAACTGGAGGGGTGACGTTACTGTTAGCATGCATTTGCTTAGTTTTAGCGTTGGAAATCATGAAGGGGTCCTTTTTAAGTGGGATTTCAGTTTTAACAGAAATGTGTGTATTTGTCCTCTGAAAAGAATCAAATTTAAAAAAATTCTAGCATTCGATTTGCTTAGTTGAGTCGTATCTTTTAAGTAAAAAAAAAAAAGTACTCTCAGTACTCATTTTTTTTTAAATCATTTCAGAAATTGCTATTTTGGTTCATAATATAAAGTTAAGACCAAAAGACAGTATAATCATGCAAACTACCTTTTAGAGCCATTTTCATCAAGAACCAACATATAATGCCTTTAAAATGCTGCATGCATAGGCAGCTCACTTGGTTTGGGAAAAAAGCTCTGGTATTTGTAGGAGTGATTAACCATTGTTTTTTGTTTAGTAGAAAGTTAGGACCAAACTACTTCCTCCAAAGCACTAAAGGATCATTAATGAAATCATTAGGGCCCCTTAAGTTGCTTGAAAATCATTAAGAAATAAGTAAGTGGAATTAGAATTTGAAATGGTATCATTACATTCTTTTCGATTCCCATTCCTGGTTTTATTGATTTGTTAATAAAAAAAAAAAACAGTTTTATCTCACAGGTTTTACATCCCTTTATCTCTTCACTGTTCCTAACTACGTAAACACAGGGCGCAATGCTTGTCTCACAGCAGCATTTCATGCAGAGCATTGTCAGATTCATTCTGTGATGCTCTTTCTTTTGCATTTATTATTAATTCTGAATCTCCACAGAACTTTAATGTTCTTGTATTACAACTACGGCACAATGTTTTAAGCTTCCCAGTGAGGTCAAAGGTCAGATGGTTTGGGATCTAGTGAGCTGTCTTGCTGTCTACTACCTTCAGTACATAAACAGCATCCTAACGAAAATAGAACATTCCATTATTCAGTTTTAAACTTTTTAGAAAATATATTTTTAGTATTTATTGAATTAGAATTCTATTCAGTATGTTTGTCATTTCCCCACAATCTCGTTGTTTACAGTATCTAACATTGTTTGCACAAGCCAGTTCCTTGTTAAACAGCTTATTATTCCTTGAGAAAGAAAGAAAGAAAGAGATGTTTGAGCACACATCCAAAAGAGTCTACTGAGTGTACTGTCAATAAGATTTTTTATTATTCAGTAAGAATTTGTTAAATTGTTTAAAAGTGCCAGTAAAGACTTTACATTGTTACAAAATATTTCTTTCTTTTTTCTTTTTTATAAATGTTTTTTTGAGCTTTCCATTTAGGAAATTCAGGAAATCAGCATATCAGAATGATTTCTGAAGGATCATGTGATTCTGAAGACTGGAGTAATGATGCTGAAAATTCAGCTTTGATCACAGGAATAAATTACATTTTAAAATATATTTAAATAGAAATCACATTTCAAATTGTAAATTGCACATCTGTGGCATTGTGCTGTGTGATAAAACTGCACATTTTAGAGTGGCCTTTTATTGTAAGGCACACTGGTGCAATAATCATGCTGTCTAATCAGCATCTTGATATGCCACACCTGTGAGATGGACCTCAGCAAAGGAGAAGTGCTCACTAACACAGATTTAGACAGATTGAACAATATTCATTACAATACACTGCTAATTTTAAATGACTGTCAAATAAAATTTCTTTTGTGTCAGATCATGTTGTTAAAGCATCATGTCTAACAAAGCAATGCTAACCGAAACCCAGTCTGCAATACAGAGCTAAACTCTCTAACTTCTGTCAATACAACCAATGTGAGGAGTTTTCAGGAGTGATGATATTACTGCGCTGAGGTCGAAGTGCTGCGAAGTGCTATTCCACTATACATTACAGTCATCATTTTTATACGCTTAGGAAATCGCCACTGTTTATTTAGTGTCACCATACTTACTCGTGTAACTACTCATGTAAACGTCTTTAAATAGGGAAAACATGGAAGTGTTTGGTGGCTTCTAAATTCATTCTGGATCCTAAGGAATGAATGGTGCTAAGCTAAACGCTGTTGAGGGAAGAACATAGTGGAAGATGGAAAAACGGTGGAGATTTCCTTTAGGTTCTCTGTGTTTATGAAGTTAGTAAGACAAGACAGTAGAGTGTTTAATTCCACATTCTATAAAAAGTGACACTTTTTTTCTTGTGGTTCTTCCCCAGATGTAATAAACACGGCAGCAGCCCTAAAGGTCAGACCCCAGACGAGAGCAGCCGCCGGACAGATGCTAACTCCTCCGTCTCAGACCTGGCCAACTCCGTCACCAGTGATATGCTGATGGTAACGTGAACATGTGGCACTGTGTTCTGTTTTCAATGGAAGCTCATTTCCATCACAGAATATCTATCTATATATCTATTAGGGGTTGCACGGTTCGCAAAAAAAAAAAAATTAACTGTTTGGTTAACAACACACGGTTCGGCACGCGCTGGAACCGCGGTTCAACTTAAATCTGACAAAGCATCTGTAATATTGTTTGCTATAAATAACACGAAAAACAAACAGGGTTCATCTTATATATGTTTCTGTTGATGGATGCGCATTCTGGATTCCCACACATTTACAACAACAGCGATGAGAAAAGGAAAAATAACGTGGACAAACCATGCTTTATGAACAATCATTTATTCGGTCATCACCCGGGTGCTGATAGCGCACACTCACAGGTGAGACCTGAACAGCACAGGTTGATATCTGTGTTTAAAATGAACTCATTTAAGCTTTGTCAGTTAAAAAATTTAAGAGCCAAAGGATTTGTGCGTGCACTCATCTGAAGCGTGCAAACCCGCGCCTCAGAATGTGCACAAATATTAGCTCTCTCTGAAGTCTAGATCTAGATCTATCTATACTGTATGTGCTCGAATAGCGACTTCGTATACAGGAAGACAAAGAGAATGAATAATACGTTCTACAGAGCAACTAAAGGCTATATACTATGTCGTTAGCTGCTTGCTAGCAGTTGCCTTTTGCATAACAGTACATAAAATTTCACTTACCACACAAACAGATAGAGGTCAGGAGAGATGACTGGTGGGACGATGGCGAAGGATTTCCACTTCCTTAGCACCACTGATAAACATTTAATCTTGTGATATGTGTAGTGCTGCTCTGTAGTAGTTAGGCTACGTGTGAACACGAATCTCGAAAGTTTATATCTTTTAAGTTTAAATCTCACAATTTTTACTTTTTCTCTCAGAATTCTGAGTTTGGGTCTCAAAAACTTAATTGACTTTTTTTCTTATTTTTTTTATCACAATTGCAAGTTTCTTTCTCTCAATTCAGACACTTCAGAATTATGACTTTACTGTATAGCTCACAATTGTGAGTTATCATTTCAGGATTGCAAATTTTGTAATATATATTTTTATTCCATGGTGGCAATGAGCTTCTATAGTTTTCTTCTAGTTTTGCCTCTGAAGTAACACTAGTTTTGATGTGAACCCTTTAAACGCGGGATGCATCATGTGTAATTGGTGCTCTCCCTTACTGCAGTCAGTCACACACAGAGAGATGTGTCAAAGGGAACTTACCTCCCTAATTAGAAGTGGTACAATGTGCTGCAGGGACACAGACGATGGCCTTCACAGGGTCTGCGTGTCATTACGTGGGTGGTAAGGCGTTTTTAAAGAGATGTGATCAGGCTTAATGGTGGTGCTTCCTGTTTAAGAGGGTGCCAGAGGCTCTTGTAAGCGCCAGTTTCTCGCAGCTGTGAGTCCCACTGAGGGGGATCCGGCCACTGAGGCATGGTATGTCAAATTAAACACAACTTTTAGCCAAGGTCCTGACGGGGTGGGAGTTCATTAATTCGATATGCTGCTGCTTGTCAGACCACTTTAAGAGATGGATCACTAAGGTGTTTGTAAAGACCACCAACCGCTTCCCAACTTTTCGCCCTTCATCATGTATTAATGTGAAGGCAACAGCTTTTCACAACTCGTTACAGAGCATCCTGGCAACTTTTTTTGTGTCATATTTGACAACTGCAGTGTTTTGTTAGTCATGTTTATGTAGCAGGGGAGTATGTTACATTATAGTTAGCCTGATTCAAACCAGTAGTCAGTACATTACATTACCGATAGATAGATAGATAGATAGATAGATAGATAGATAGATAGATAGATAGATAGATAGATAGATAGATAGATAGATAGATAGATAGATAGATAGATAGATAGATAATTTCACAACTAAATAATATTTTCTTAAAATCTTGGTAATTAAGCTAATAGTTTGTTAGTCTGTTAGTGCTTTTGACTGATTCATTAAAAAAAACTGATTTATAAGAGTCACCTGTTCATGAATCAATTCAGGTTTGTTTTAGGATTTTTTTTTTATATATACTACTTGTATTTATTATACTATAGATATTATATTATTTTTATTTATTTATTTTTATTAGCTTACATTTTCTGCTTTAGTAATTAATAACTAAAACCTAATTTATTTCACTTAGTTGCCAAGGATGAGTAAATATTTTCTCAAATGTGAATATTTGAATATTTGGTCACACTTAAGTATGGGGACCATTCTCACTATTGCCTATTAACTAACTGTTAACTACAACTTTGGCCTCAATAAAAAACTCCTAATTTGCTGCTTATTAATAGTTAGTAAGGTAGTTGTTCATTTAAGGTATGGTGTAGGATTAAGGGAAGTAAAATATGGTTATGCAAAATAATGCATAAATACAAGTATGTGCTTTATAAGTACTATTAAACAGCTAATATTCTAATTTGCTAATAAGCAACTAGTTAGAAGTGAAAATTTTGTCCTTAAAATAAAATGTTACAAAATATTAATATTAATATTTTATTTCAGCATTATTTCAATGAATGGAATTTTTTTTTAATTGTTAGTTTTAGTTAACAATAAAGACACTTTTTTCACAGCCAATGAAGATGCAATAGAAAGATGTGGTGCTTAATTTTTTATTGTATTATTTTTGCTCATCACATTTAATTCAGATAGGATAAAAAATAATGTATGTAGCCACACTGCTATAGGTTCTGTTATGGTGCAGCAAAACACTGTAATGTGGTTTTGTTGATAATGATTGAATGTGAAGCGATTAAGCTGTTTAATGACAGTCTTGTCCACTTTGGTTTGTAAGTTGTCACCAGGCTCTGAGGAAGAGGAACACGAAGGCCCCGTGTGCGAGAAGCTGGGACGCATCCAGTTCAGCGTGGGATACAATTTTCAGGACTCCACACTGACAGTGAAAATCCTGAAGGGTCAGGATCTACCTGCGAAAGACTTCTCCGGCACTTCAGATCCATTCGTCAAACTCTACCTTCTGCCAGACAAGAAGCACAAACTTGAGACCAAGGTCAAAAGAAAGAACCTCAACCCTCACTGGAACGAGACCTTCCTGTTTGAAGGTCAGCATGTTTTTTTAATATCTCAACTGCATTATTATATGTTTAGAGTCTTGTGTAGTTTAAAGGGGGTGTCGCTCATGTAAACACAGGCTAAATATACATTGCAGCTAAATATTGGACGTGTGTGTGTGTGTGTGTGTATTTTCAATTATGAATTAACTCACCTTCTGTTCAAATGTTCGGATGTTTTTTTAAAGAAGTCTTTTATAAAGGCTGCATTTATTTAATAAAAATAAAGCAAGCAGTGATATTGTGAAATATTTTTACTATTTTCTATTTGAACATATTTGTAATATATGTAAAATTGAACATATTACATAAGTGTAATTTATTCCTGTGATGCAAAGCTGTATTTTCAGCATCATTCCTCCGTGGAAGAAGTCTTCAGTGTCACATGATCTTTCAGAAATCAAGTATCATTCAAGTAACATTTATTATTATTATTATTATTATTAATGTTGAAAAAAGTTGAGCTGCTTCATATTTTTGTGGAAACTGTGACACATTTTTGTTCGGGATTTTTGATAAATAAAACGTTAAATAAAGTTTTTTGTAACATTATAAATGTCTTTACTGTCACTTTTGATCAGTTTACAACTGCATCTTTGCTCAGTAAAATAGATAAAATATTAATATTAATATTACAGTATTAATCATACTTTTGAACAGTAGTATTTAGATCAGATGGTTTTTTACTTCATTAAAAACTGTCAGGTCAAAACAATGTGGTTTTTACATCAAATTAACCCCAAATCTGCCATCATGTCACACTTCATTTCCATTCCAGGATTTAGTCCCTTTTCATCCATCTGGTTTGCTATGATTACCTCCATTTGTGTCAGACACTGTTACTGCTACTCAGTGTTTCCAACTAAACTCCCAAGATCTTTAAAATATTGAAAACAACAAAAGTGTGTGTGAGAGAGAGAGAGTAAATAAAATAATTAATCAATTGTATTTTAGTTCTTATGCACAAGCACTCATATCAACCCAGCACCTTCTAAACAGGAAGCATTGCCCAGAGGAAACAAAATTAATAAAGAATTTTGTATGCAATATGCATGAGATGGTCAATGAAGGGGGGCGGTCCATAGTATTTTTGTACCCCATATTGAGCTGTAAATAAATTCAGTGATCTAAAATTATCCCCCTCTCATCTCTCTCTCCCAGGGTTCCCGTTTGAGAAGGTGGTGCAGCGCACACTGTATCTGCAAGTGCTCGATTATGACCGTTTCAGCCGCAATGACCCTATAGGAGAGGTGTCCATCCCCCTGAACAAGATCGACCTGGCCCACATGCAGACCTTCTGGAAGGAGCTGAAACCTTGCAGTGACGGCAGTGTGAGTAGATCTGTGTGTTTCTGCTAAATGACCTGCTAAAGTACTCCTCATTTCTAAAGCAGAATAAAATATTTCACTCTTTCTATTAAAATGAAACAATTCTATAAGTATACGTTTCAACAAGATATCAACATCAGCCACTGACTAGTTGTACAGTTTTCTAGTTATATGAGTTCACCAGGTTTGTTCTCCTAGAAAGAAGCCGTGAGCTCATACGAAGCAGCTTGCGTAGCAGTGAGGTTTGAACCCAGTGAACCGCTCCAGTGCTGACCTCACTGTGTTCTTACCTTCAGGGGAGTCGAGGAGACCTGCTCGTGTCTCTGTGTTACAATCCCACGGCCAACACCATCACTGTGAGCATCATCAAGGCACGCAATCTCAAAGCCATGGACATCGGGGGAACGTCCGGTATCAACATACACCCATAAAACCTCACAGACGAATCCGTTTTTAACCATCACATTTAAAGGGGGGGTGAAATGCTCGTTTTCACTCAATATCCTGTTAATCTTGAGTACCTATAGAGTAGTACTTCATCCTTCATAACTCCAAAAAGTCTTTAGTTTTATTATATTCATAAGAGAAAGATAGTCTGTACCGATTTTTCCCGGAAAAACCTGAGCGACTGGAGGCGTGACGTGTCGGCGGAGCTAAAGAATCACGAGCGCCAGTAGGCTTTTGCGTTGAGAGCGTTTGGAAGCTGTGACACTACGTGAGGACAAAACCAACCAAAACAAACCAACTAACAGTCAGATTCAGCCATTTATTTATGATCCAGAATCAGATCCAGAGGCTGAAATTTAACAAGAGCAGCATCAGCAACGACTACAGCAGGACGTCTCTATGTGCTATGTATTGAAACTGTATATATTTGCTTAGCAGTTTTGGAAAATGACTAAGTTCCACTTTATGTCGTCTTTTTTTTTTTTTTTTAAGCTGTACATGTGGAAAGTGCAGTTTGATGACAACATCGCATGTTGTTTACTTGATGTGCTCATGTGCCGATAGCTAAGTTAACAACACAGAGATATTTGAAGTAGTTTTACTCACCGCCTGCGGTTCCAACACACGATCGTGACCCTTTTCCGTTGGGACTGCATTATCCTTAAGAAATAAACGATGAGCAAATCCGTCGTCAAACTGGGCCTTGTTTGTAAAACAAGCATCTTCGAAATGCAGGGAACAAACACAAACACTTGCACAACTCCGTTGATGCTCTGTAAAAATAAACTCCATCCACTGGTCCCTTAATGCTGTTTCTCTTTTGGAAATCTGTGCAGGGTTGTCTTGCCCTGGCAACCAAAAACACACTTCTTTTGTGACATTTCGCGACGCTCTCGCTCTGATCAGTGAAGTCTGTTGTGCTCTCTCTGCTCTGCTATACGGGAGCGCGCGCTCTTCCGGCAGAAGTGCCTCAGGACCCATATAAGGAAATTCCGCTCCATCTAACGTCACACAGAGCCATACTCGAAAAAAACTTTCCGAAACTTGTGACAAACCGGAAGAGTTTTTTTTGGAACAAAAATACTCCTTCAAACTTACAACTTAACTTTTGAAACTTTGTCCATGTTTAGCATGGGAATCCAACTCTTTAACAGTGTAAAAAAACTCAGTATGCATGAAATAGCATTTCACCCCCCCCCCACTTAACATCATGCGTTATAGTCATTTCCCTGATGCTTACCTGGTAGAATGGCAATAGCACACCATCATGGGTTATACTCCCACAGGACACACTGTATATGAGTTTACCGTAAATGTATTGTAAGTTATTTCAGAAAGCATCTGCTAAGTGAATAAATGCAAATGTAATATGGTTATATTCTGTGCAATGAGTGCTTATGGGATTTCTGTGAAGATGTCCTTGTCAAGGTGCCATCTGCGGTGTAATTTAGAATTCATGGCAGGAATTCTGTTTCCCTGGACGTGACTCGCTGTGGACCGTTCCCTGTTTGTGTGCGTTTCAGACCCCTACGTCAAAGTGTGGCTGATGAACAAAGATAAACGAGTGGAGAAGAAGAAGACGGTGGTGATGAAGAGGTGTTTGAACCCTGTGTTTAATGAGTCCTTCCCCTTTGATGTCCCCGCTCACGTCCTCAGAGAGACCACCATCGTCATCACAGTCATGGATAAGGACAAGCTGAGCCGCAATGATGTCATAGGCAAGGTGTGATGTCACGAACTAGAAAGAAATATTGGAATATTAGAAATCTTTTGTGATGATATAAACTAGCGTTCAAAAGTTTGGGGTCTGCGTGTGTGGGTTTTCTTTAATTAAAATTTTTATTCAGCAAGGATATGTTAAATTGATAAATAATCAAAGAATATTGAAAAAAAAAAAAGTGTCACAGGTTCCAAAAATATTACGTCTGTTTTTAACATTGATAATAAATCAGCATATTATTATGATTTTCTGAAGGATTGTGTGAAACTAAAGACTGGAGTAGTGATGCTGAAAATTCAGCTTTGCATCACAAGAATATTATAATATTATAATTAAAGTATATTATAATATAAAAATTTTATTTTAAATTGTTGTTTTAGATTTCACAACATTGCTGTTTTTACTGTATTTTTAATCAAATAAATGCAGCCTAGATGAACATAAGGCACTTTAAAAACATGAAAACTCTTACTGATCCCAAACTTTTGATTTATATATATATATATATATATATATATATATATATATATATATATATATATATATATATATATATATATATCTGTCCATTCGTAGCACCAATTCCACTCCCCTAAAGATGGCCATGGTAGTATATATTACAAAATAACTTTAATTTTCTATAATTACTGAAGTTTATCTAAAAGACACAAGTTTAACTACATTGGGGGGGGGGGTTGGGTGCAGAAACAATTTTCACTCAGAAATCGCTAGTTAACTTCACAATTGATTACAAAACAATGACAAGTAGCACTTTTGAATTAAATGTTAATTTTAAAATAGAAAGACTGAAATAGTATTTTTTTTGTAAAACATACTCCAGTTATCTTGTATTTAATTATAACTGTGAAAAAAAATGTATAGTGTATATAATGGTCATTAACTGTACAGTGCTTTTTCAGTTTGTAGCTTTAATAGGAACTTCAGTGGAAGCACAATCCTTATTTTTATTTTGTATTTTTTTCCTGATCTTGTTTCTTCCACCTTCTCTTTCTTTTCATGCCTTATTTCTAGATCTATCTCTCATGGAAAAGTGGCCCAGCAGAGGTGAAGCACTGGAAAGACATGATGAGTCACCCGCGCACTGCCGTTGCCCAATGGCACGCTCTCAAAGCTTGAAGGACCCGCCCACCAAAAGTAAACAACCCCTTCAGAACCCTGTTGATGTGCACAAGTTTAAACACGGGTACCAAAAGCCATCCAACTATCTTTCTTTCTCATTCTATGTCCCTCTCCCTCTTCCTCCCTTCTCATTTTTTTTCCCTGCAGTTAGTTTATGGAGACCCTTCCTTTATTATTCACAGCTTTTAATTTTTTTTCCCACCAAAAAGAGGCTAAGCACTGCCAAGAAGACTGGGAGAGAAAGTCTTGCGTAACCGAAAGAGGTAAACAGACTCATCTTCCTTGAGAAAAAAGTTTAACAACTCGGCTGTTCTCTGAACAGCTGGACCGCGCAACAGGGTGACTTCTATCATCGCTGAGCTTGAAACGGCTGAAAACTAACTCCCGAACAGACCCCTCTATTGCCATGTCTGTGTCCCGCCTCTCTCTGGGCGACCCTCTGACCGTACGGAAAGATCCAGAAGGATCGCAACCACAGTGCAATACCTAGTTGAAGGAGGGATGAACTTGTGTGTTGGACTTTGTCACCTCTCGATGTTTTCTCAGAACAGTGTAGAAATTCACTGGAACTCTTCGTTGTCTGTACGTACTGTGGGTGCTGTTATGTGACAGAAAAAAGGTCTTGTTTAAAAAAGAAAAAAAGAGAAATTCTAACTCACTTTAATTGGTTGGATCAGTTCAGGTGCGTAGGGGGGAATCCGTTTGAACAATCTGAGAACATTCCAACAAGTGTAGAAAGCGAAATAGGGACAAAAAATGTTAGTGGGTCTACGCAAGTACATGAATGCAAAAAAAATCTATGTTAGCTTGATTTAAATGCATTGTTGGTTTAAATGCTTCTGGCTTTGTTTCCACCTGGTATTAATATGCGTTTTCAGTGATCCAATCACAAGTGGTCAGTCGAAATTGCATTACAGTTTACTCCTGCATTTAAATGCATTTTACCATGCTAACTTGTGCTCAGATTTCGTCAAAACCCTTCCTTTTTAGTTACTTGAAATAAAATAAATTTTAACTGATATAAAATAAAATAAAATAGTACACACACACACACACACATATTTATATATATATAAAACTTAAACTACAAAAAGCACACAGCAAAATTACTAAACTAAACTAAAAATAACTCAAAATATTAATAAAAACTATATTATTCATGATGGAAGTGGTCCGATTGACCTCTGAAAGAATTTATTAAATTATTAATGTAAAATTAAAATATGTATTAAATTGCAAAATGCATGTAATTTTACTATATTTATTTTTATTGTAATAATAAAACCTTAAAGATGATTGTGATGAGTGTTGTTGAAAGTTAACTTAACCTAATTTAACTTAAGTACTAAAATCCAAAAGTTTATACACCAACTATTTTCTGACTGATTATGATTATGTCATGTAACTGTGATTTACTATTATTATTCATATTGATATTATTTAAATTATATTTATTTACTATACACTGAACCCATAACATAAAAATGTTTTAAATCGGACGTGATTGTGTCTCATCACTTTTGTCCTTCAGAGGTTTTGATAGTATTCCTTTTACAGCCTCTAAATCTGAGCGAGTTTCAAGATGAAATCGATGAACATCTAACGTGAAAATGAAATGTATGTATCAGTGAATCGGCGTGCTTTGTTTTGTCTCGTCTAGTTGTGTTATTGAAAGTAAACAAGCTTGAAATTTCGTCGACCCCATTTAAAACTGTGTTTAGTGTCATCCAATTGTGAATGGATCAACAAAAATGCATCTTAATACCAAGTGTAAACAGGACCTCAGTAACACAATGCAAGAAACGCATAGCCAGAGATGGGCACGGATACATCAAAAAGCATTTTGTTACAAATACTTGCTCATCCAAGGTATTTAATTAAAATACAAGTAATTTGTCATTTGAAAATACAAAAATACCAACAGTCATTTGAAGTGCACGAGAGAGTGCCACTATTACATTTAGTTATACTGGAGTTAGATACACATATGAGAGAAAGAGAACTGCTTTCCCCTCCTTGAACAACTTATAAATAACATATTCTTCACCCATGACACTAGGCTACACTCTTCATCTCATTTGTTAAGTTTAATTTCATGCTGTTTACAATTGACTGTTTACACTGATTTTTGTATTTATTAATTTTTTTCAGTTGGAAAGAGTTAAAGGGTTAGTTTACTCAAAAAATTTAAATTCTGTCATTAATTACTCACCCCGATGTTGTTCCATACCTGTAAGACCTTCGTTCCTCTTCCGAACACAAATGAAGATCTTTTTGATGAAATCCAAGAGCTTTCTGTCCCTCCATAGGCAGCAACTGGCACATTCAAAGCCCAGAACGGTAGGAAAGACATCTTTAAAGCACTTCATGTGGTTTATTAAGCAAAGCAAGTACTTTGTTTGCACAAAAAATAATAATTTACAACGTTATAAAAATTATGATCTGCATTGTGCGATCACAACGCATTTGTTGAAGTGTCAACACAGCATACATGAGTGAGTGTTCACTAGATACCACGACACATGTTTAGATAATATTTTCGTAAATAAAATGGTAAATTATGGGTTTTTTTTTTTTGCCAAAACAAAGCACTCACATCACTCCGTAAAATTTAAGTTAAACCTTCCTTGCATAAGTTGCTTGGCTGACTGCAAAAGGACAGAAAGCTCTTGGATTTCATTAAAAATATCTTCACTTGTTTTCCGAAGATATAAAAAGAAGATGCATGCACTGTGATTTTCGTCCAATTTTGAGCCGAACTTCAGCGTTGTCATGCGTCTTTCAATATGTAGTGTACAGGGGGTAATGAGAGGCGATTCGGCAATCAGATGGTTGGATTAATTTCTGGCATGTGGTTTGGACAGAAGTGATGGAGGCTACACAGTTCTGGGTTCGGGGGATCATGCATGTTTATTTTGCACGTATAGTATGAGCATCTCAACGAACAGACCATATTGTGTAAGCACATAATTCCTGAGCTTTGGCTTGACATTGCATGCGATTAACTCATACCGTGAGAGTTGGTATTTAACCGATAGACTGCTGAAATTGGACCGTGTATGGCCGGTCTTACGAGAGTAACAAAACAAGTTTGAGTTATTAACAACAGCATTTTCATTTTTGGGTGAACTATCACTTTAAGAGAGATATTGTATTATCTAAGAATAAAGTGATTAAGTAGTTAATGTATTTCAAATACAAAATTCTGTCTCTCAATGTATTCAATGTACAAATTACATTAGATTTTTTTTCCCAGCTAAATACAAATGACGAAATACTCAAAACTAATTAAATATGTATTCTAAATACATTTAATTAAAATACTGTCCATCCCTGTGCGTAGCATTAGCAGTGTTACGACAAAGAGGCACTATGGTCAGTTTCCGGTTTCGCATGCGGTTTATTGGCACAAAGATCTGTCGCCCCCTTGAGGTTTTTATACCACTACAGATATCAGGACAGCATGCTTGGCCAAAGCATTTGTGTACTTGCGTAGAGTACTATACTGATTTTTCATAGAAAAGATAGGTGAGATAAGATACGAGTGTCTGAAGCCTGTGTGTCGGTTTATACGCCTTTGTGATAAAAGCAGAACCACAGAAATCCTTTTATATGAACTAGCTTTCCTCATGTAACATACACATCTTGCAGAGGATTGCATCAACCACTGAACCAGTATGCAATGACACTGCCAATGTGAGTTCAACGCTGCCAAAACGCACTTCATCTCTTTTCTTTTCCAAAAGGGCTGAAGAAGTTCTTAGTGTCCCTCCAAAATAAGACGTGCAATTTAGAACCTAAAGAAAAAGAGCTGAAGCAGGAAAATAAAACGCAAGTCATGTGACTGTGTGTGTGTCTTTGGCTTAGTGTGTGTGTGTTTGTATGCATTTGTCACTGTCTGTATTTGTGTATGTGTTTAGGATTTGGATCAGTGTTTTTTTATTTCTTTTTTCATTTGATTACTTATCGTAGATATGCTGCCTTCAAGTCTTCCTGCGAAGTTTGATTTTTTTTATTCGATCAAGTAATGTTTTGCAACAAAATAAAGTACAAAGACCTGGGTTTTCACACATCCATACATTCTTTTTAAAAGTGAAATGTGGAGTATTGCATTAAATTATTGAATGAAAACAGTAAGAAATTTGTATTAAAAGCATGTAAGCACACTTGAGGAGGATGCTTTTTTATTTGGTAAGAAGACATGCATAAATTAT
Source organism: Carassius auratus (assembly GCF_003368295.1). Lineage (NCBI taxonomy): Eukaryota > Metazoa > Chordata > Actinopteri > Cypriniformes > Cyprinidae > Carassius > Carassius auratus. The sequence continues at coordinate 26,835,446 of NC_039274.1, forward strand.
GATGGAAATGACTAACATTTGCTAAATAAAGTCTTAGATTGACATCAGAAAACTAATCTATTATTTATTTTAATTAAGTTTGTGCAACAATGTTTACAATTATATTTTTGTTTTGTACACTCTTATTGTATTGTATACAGCATATGTATACTACATACAGAGGGTAAGTTTTATTAATGTTTATGAATCATAAATTATAGTACATTTAAGAAAAAGCTCTGATTATTACTTTTTATTACATTTCAGAAAATAAATGTACTTTGTTTTTTTGTTTTTGTTTTTTTGCCAGAAGTGGTAACATCTGAATGAATGAATGAATAAATAAATAAACCAGAACACAAACAAACAAATAAATAAATAAAATAAACAAATCTGAATTTAGCAAATATATATATATATATATATATATATATATATATATATATATATATATATATATATATATATATATATATATATATAATTTTTTTTTTTCATAAGATAACTTGGATGAACATGTGTGCAAGGTTTGTGAGTTAATGGAAAGCTAATAATTAAATGTTAAGTTAAAATATATAAATGATAAAAAAAACAATAAATAAATATATACAGTACAGAGAGATAGGTATATGTTTACCTGCTTATGATATGACCATTAGCCTACATCACAAAAACCGTGAATATCTGAATATATTTTTCAAATATTAATTATTTAAATGTATTATCCTAAAATCTCAGGGCTATTTTAAGTACATATTTTAGGTCAGAGATGTTCAACTGACAAAAATGTTTCTAAAGTTACAGCTTTAGAGAAGGATGCAAAATGTAATTTAGTTGCACAAAAATTTAAGCTCATAAAAAAAGTTAAATGAGTATTATTTTGTAGCATGCTTTTTGGTCAGTCTTCATGAACAGTATACACAAAATACGTACAAACTGAATTGTACCATCAGCATTCACAATTAGAGCTTATTATGATAGCAATTAGCTTCTGGCATCATTCTTGAATCAGCATGCCCTCAACTCACAAATTCTGTGCTCAATGAAAATAATTACGCTAATTTGGCGACATTGCGATGCTGTTCATACGGTCTAATCTCTTGAACACAATCATTCCGGCATGACTTGAAGGCAGCATTAGCCTGGCACTGAGCATGGGATAATGTGAGTTAGAAATGGTAGGTCTGCAGGATATAATAGCAATACTAATACATTTTGCTTTTCTAATAACATTTTTGTATGCTGCGTTTGCTTGTGATTTCTATCACCTCTTCATATGTTACAGAGAAAAGGCAAATAGAGTTATTCTAATTGTTACCATGTCAACAGTTAAATTAGGAGAAATCTCTATACTTATTATAACAGGTGACAACTGCTTACTTGAAATCATAAGTCAATGTACTGTAGATAAGCAATATTTATGTACAACAGTAATGTAAGGGTTAACTTCAGGGTAAGGACATCCATTCATATTCATTCAAAACACACATACAAACACACACACACACACGCAGTGCTTCAGGAAGTTAAACATCCATCACTTTCTCCCCTCCATATGCCTGTGCTCTTAGTGTCAGAGCCGACGTTAGACATTAATATCACTGCCAGACGTTTCTCGCAGCCTGTCCTCTCCCCGAATAACAAGCTGTGACAGAAGCGTCCTCAAAGACACAAAGAAAGCAGGGGAGGCAAGAGTTTAAAGGCCAAAAAACAGACCAAAGTGAGAGCAAGACCTAAAAAAATGATCAAGCACTTCAGAAAAACTTGGTGTACTGTGTTTCTCAGTCGTTGAAGGCAGGGGGTAAAAAGAAGTGAAAACAGAGAGGATGGATGAAATTTGTGTGGATTTGGACTCGTATGCAGGACACTCGCTTGAATCTGTGAGAGGTGTGACTTGATAAAGCGTCAAACGATAATGTTAATCTGTCACTTGCTTTGTATTTTATTATGTTGAGTAGCCCCACTCGCAGGGCAAACATATTGGTCCAAATTCACTTAACTTGTTATTTTAAAGGGTCATATGATGCGATGTCAATTTGTCCTTTCTCTTTGGAGTGTTACAAATTCCTGGTGCATGAAGAAGATCTGTAAAGTTGCAAAGACTAAAGTCTCAAATCAAAAGAGATGTTCTTTATCAAAGTTAAAACTCTGCCTCTCCCCAACTAAAACGGCTAATTTAAACACGCCCTCACGTGTCTATGTCACTATGTGGAAATATTTGGGTAATGTCACTCAAATGTTCACGCAAAGAAAGAAGGCGTAGTTTCAGTGACCGCAGTTAGTGTTGAAGCAGCCATGTTTCACCGTTTCGTGAACCTAGGAGAGGAGGTCATTCTGACTTTGCAACAACAATCTGCCTCTTCTGAATCAGCTACTGTAAGTTTGCTTTGTTTTCAGTTTAAGTATTTGCTATTGACTGTTCATATGTGGAGTTTTAGAGGTTGTGTGTATCTGTGTGTGTGTGTGTGTGTGTGTGTGTGTGTGTGTGTGTGTGTGTGTGTGTGTGTGTGTGTGTGTGTGCGTGTGCGTGTGAGAGAGAGAGAGAGTGAGAGAGAGAGAGATAGTCACACAGTGCAGTCAGCTGTCTTTACCATCCGTGGCTTGTGTACTGCAAACACATACAAGCTTCATCTCTGTGTCTGACACGTGACTCTGTTCCTCTTTCGTGCTTGAACTGATGGTAAAACTAAGGACATTATTAACTGTCTTTACATTTATTTTTAAAGATGAAGCATGCGATTATGGAAAGGAGCATTACATTTCTGACGAGTGCTTGCGGTGTTCGGCCAATCACAATGCACTGGGTCAGCTGGCCAATCAGAGCAGGCAGCTCTCGTATGAAGGAGGGACTTTGTAGAAAATGATGCGTTTGAGAGAGGCGGGGCATAGAGGACCTACAATAATGTACAGTATTTGAAAAATAATGTGTTTTTTGAACATTAAAGCATGTCAGCATTTTATATTACACCAAATACACCAAATAATGATCTTTAAAAAAAAGTATCATATGACCCCAGAATGTTCTGCATCACATACAAGTTCATGTCTGTTGACAGCATTTGTGGTATAATGTCAGTTCCAGTTAGATTCACAGTGGAAACACAAAGGGCTTGAAAATAAATGTAAAAATACACATTGTTTTAATAACCAGATTTTCATCCACCTAGAAAAGTATTCCCAGTTTTAAAAGGACAATTTAGACAACTTTATTTGCATTTTAATAGTTAAAGGGGTCATATGATGTTGCTAAAAAATTACATAATTTTTTTGTATTTGGTGTAATGAAATTTTTTTCGTTTTAAGGTAAAAAAAAAAACATTATTTTCCACATACTGTACATTATTGTTTCTCCTCTATGCCCCGCCTTTCTGAAACGTGTCGATTTTTACAAAGCTCATCGGTCTGAAAAGCGTGGTGTGCTCTGATTGGCCAGCTATCCAGTGCATTGTGATTGGCCGATTACCTCAAGAGTGTGATGATGTGTGTCCCCTGGCACAATGAGACAAAACCAATAAAACCCATTATAAATGAGGCATTTGTTGTATTCAGTGGGGACATAATTACTGATTATAATGACTTATACTGTCTTTTTACACATTGCGTTGCATTGTGCTGCATAAACGTAATACAATGTCTGTATTTGTTATCGGAGAAACAACAAACATCAAGCTCTAAAAGTTTCTCTACACTAATCAAGACTATACTCTACATGCAGCAATATTACAGCGAGACTCAAAGTTACGCAACCTTTCTTTGTGTGAACATCTGGGCTGTGTTATGCAAATCTTCCCACATCGGGGTGTAGACATGTGGGAGATGTTAGAACGAGACATTTTAGGAGTTTGAGACTTTAGACTTTAGTCTTTGCAGCTTTAGGGATCTATTCATGAACAGCTTGTAACACTTCAAAGAGTCATATGACCCCTTTAATATTTTTGTTAATAAAGAATTAATTAATAATAAAAAAGTCCAAAATTCAAAAATGGAATCTTTAATGTGTCAAAAGTTATTTATTTTCAAGTATTAATTAAATTATTATTATTATTATTATTATTATTAATAATAATAATAATACTAAATTAAAGTATTTATATTTAATACTAAATTAATTCATTTATATAATTAAAAAGAAAAACATAATAATAATAATAATAATTTATGGATGATTTGTGTTGTTGACAGAGTTAACTTATACCAAACTAATAACATAAATACTTTGTTATAACTGGTTATAATTGTGACATTATTATTATTATTATTATTATTATTATTATTATTATTATTATTATTAAATAATTTAATATTTATTAATATAACTGTATTATTTATTATTTAAAAATATAAATTTATTTACTATATTTTTCTAATTTCATTATTATTATTATTTATTTTTATAATTTACCATATTTTTTCAACAATAAAAATTTAAAGATTCCTACATTAAAAAAAAAAAAGTTTCACATTATGCCATTAATGTTGTTGATAGAGTTTAGCTTATATAAAATCAAATGTCTTGCTTAGTTTTTTTCAGTTTCACTGAAGAAACTTCCCTGGGTTTCGACAGTCCTGCTTTTACGATCCAAATCTGAGTGAGTTTTGAAAACGACGAGCACCCGGTGTGAAACCGAAAGAAATGCATCTGTGAAGCGGCATGCTTTGTTTTGTCTCGTCTAGTTGTGTGACTCACTGCGGTGAGGCGGCTAATGTGAGCTTGTCTGTTATACTGTCGTGTCCACAAATGTTCGTTTTGAATTCGTTTTTCAGTTGTTGGATTGCAGATGCTTTAATCTTATGAAACAAAATGCCAAACCAGGTTTAAAAACAACCAGCATTCGAATGGTCACGTCTGTCGTCACAGAGACATCACGGACACCTGAATGTGGAGTCGAAACTGAACTGTGAGGTGTGTGACGACAAATCATCTCGAGACATTGTTTGAACTTGTGTGTGTGAATATAAAAATTAATGTTACCTGGGGAGTTTTGACCAAGACTCCTGATGTTTCTCAGCATCTGTGTGGTGTGCACAATATGATTTGACATACTGATGATTTATTTTGGCATAAATGTACAGTGTAAATAGATGTAAACCTGTATATAAAAGAAGGAAACCGACATGTTTCTTGGAGTCTCTTGATTTACGAGTTGAGAGAATGAGTTCACTTTGCTTAAAAAGGCAGTTACGATAGTAATTCTCTGATAGAATTGTTTTTGTTTCTTTCTTTAAATAACTTTGTTTTGTTATATTGTGTTGTCTGATTCTGTCTTTGCACAAATATAATGTTCTGTAGGCTTTTTATAGCAGAAAATACAACCAAACATAAAACATTGTCGTGTGAGCGTGTGTTTTGACTCAACGAAAAAAGACAATTGTTGCGATGCTGCACCACCTTTTTTAGTCATAAATTGACTCTTGATCTTCTGATTCATTTACAATGACCCAAATTGTAACCTTTCAACACTGCTACCAGCATCCGAAATGAATCAGTTTTCGCCTGTCTTTTGTTTAAAGAGAATAAAATTGATACTAATAAATGGAAATTGGTGGAAAACACTCATCCTCTTTTATTTGGAATGGCTTTCATTTCATGACAGTCATCTGGAGTAGAAAATAACCTCAATGGATGCAACCAGAGAAGAGCTTTATCGCTCAGATGTCGCTCAAAACACAATGGAGATAAAGTGCAAGATTTTCCTTCTTTCTTTGGAATAACGTGCACTGATGAATACGACCAGAAACGTCTTGTTCATTTTGATTTCATGGTGATTTTAGGCATTGCACATGAAGAGGAAACTGCCAGAATCCTGGGTTTGCCATGCCACCGCTCGCATCTGACTCCGTTCCATGTTTTGTGAGCACAAGAGGAACGTTAAGGCAGTTTACACCAACAAACCAAGCAAAGAGTGTTGCATATTTGTGGAAGGAGAGAAAGAGAGGAGCAATTTTGAGAGAGACTAGGGCAAACGATGAAATGCACGGCTGTCACGACTCAAACACAGACCACGCACATGCTCGGCGCGGTGGAGGATGACAGGAACATGTCAGAGAGATGTGTGGGCGAACGAGAGATCCACACACCAAACAAGCTGTAGGCAAATGCATAAATCTGCTGCGTGCTTTCAACATTATTACCCTCAAATCCACAGGTGTGTGCGTGTGTGTGTGTGTGTGTGTGTGTGTGTGTGTGTTGAGGAAAAAGAAATCTGCAGCATGTGTACACAAAAAGAAATGAGAAGTTTCGGGAGCTGATCAAGGGAAACCAAACCAAGCCAATCACTGGTGCAAAAAAACACAATTGCATAATGGTTTCTCCATGGATACTGAAAGAGTTTGCGCACAAGATGTAGTGCAGAAGCTGTTTTTAACTCGTCTTGAGTAGACGCCCACCAGCTGATGTCTAGAGCTCTGTGAAGAGGGCTGGCCTAAACCTTGGAGACTCTCTTAAGAGCGGAAGTTGTTGGCAGTGCTCGTTGTTTGTATGTGTGTTTGTTTAGTGATTTGAACTCACTTCTAACTGGATATTTCACCTTAAAATAAGCATTGTGTCATCATTTACTCACCCTTGTTGTTCCAAACTCATAAGACTTTCTTCCTTCAGTCAAAAAGAAAGTATTTTGAGAAATATTTAGAATGAAAGTCAATGGGGTCCAATGAGGTTTGAATGGCAACGTTCTTTAAAATATCTTCTTGCATTAAACAGAAATATATAAGTCATTGCCTACAGGTAAATTTCATTTTTGAGAAATCTTTATTTGAATACTGTTAGGTACTGCCTCAGATCTTGGCTTTTTAGGAGAGGCATGCTATTACATTTCAAAGTGATCTGGACACTCTTATTTTAGCATCATTTACATACTATTGTAGTATTTATTAATGTTTTGAATTAGCATTCACTGTTGTTTCATTTTATTTATTTTTTTTCTTTTAATTTTGTAATATTTCTATAGTTTTAATTTGGTTTTAGTTTAGTCATTTTAGTACTTCAACTTAAACTCATTTTATTTTAGTTGCAAAGGCATCATTTCTATGTTTTTTGTTTTTGTTTTTCCATCTAATAATAAAAAAAAATGTTTTTAGTACGTAGCAACCCTTGATCCCATTAAACAATTTTTAAAAATCCCTAATATAAAAAAAAAAACAATTGTCATTGACTAGCAATACTGTAAGAAATTTTATAATCAATAAGTCATGCATGTTTTCCATTTATTTAAACAAAGTAGTTTAACCAATTTTAACTTTTTTCATTTATTCAAGATTCAACAAGATTTAAAAAAGACAGAGAGAAAGTAACAAGAAGAAAAAGCATGGAAATGACTGGTACATCTATAAAATTTAAGGCAGCAGCAGAAACTGAAGTTTTTAAGGTGAAGTAGGTGGTAATTTTGGGCAGTGTATCTTTCAATGATGCAATGCTCACATCTGTAATTACCAAATTTGAATCCCAAAATTGTTGTCACGTGATTTGTGGATAGCCAAAGTATACAACTTTTACTTAGAAGTTAGTTTGTCAATAGTTTGTCAACTATATTGTCAATATAGTTTGTCATAACAGCATTACAGAGTCTCAGAAGTACAACTACACACAAAACGCTTCTCATCATGTGGTTTTTTAACAAGAGCTATCACCTCAGTCATCCACATCAGACAGAGAACCTGGCTGGCACTTCAGCAGCAGGTCTCACAGGTTAATCACGGCACCTCAACACATCATGATGAAAAGCAATTCACATTAATACTTCAAACCAAGAAAACTCGAACAAATCTCTTTATTTTACCTGATGTCTGTGGTCTGCAGGAGGAAGCATCAGTCAACTTGGTGCAAGGTCAGAAGAAACTCATTCATTCTTTATCATAGGACTAAAATATTAATTCATCACCATTTTGCTGTCAATGAGATCAATAATGTTGGTGCTGTATTTTTGCTCCACTAACTAGATTATTTATAACTTTTTTCAAAGTCAGATTAAATATGGCATCTACCCCGATTCTGTTACTTTAGTATTATAGATATTATATTAAAAAAAATTATTAATATTATTATTTAGTTTTTTCCATTTGTCCATTCCAGGTTTTTATTATTATTATTATTATTATTATTATTATTATTTTATTACTATAATTATTATAAAATATATATATTTTTTTTTAATCTATATCGTTTCTATAAATGTTTCATTAAATTTCAGGTTTATTCATTTTTATTATTGTTGTTTTAGTACATCAAGTTAAACTAAATGAAAATGTTTATTTAGTAATAACTCTATACCACACATATTATACAATGGGAAAAGTATGAACAATTTTTGTGCCTAAAATAGTTTTTTTTTTCTTCTGTAAAAGCCTACACAGTTCCAGCCTTCAGATAACACTTTGATGTGTGTGTTTTTATAGTGATGGATGGTTAGGCTGCAGTGGAGATGTCTTCTTCAGTAGTTATGAACGTGTTACGCAGCAGCTCTGACTGGCTCTATTTCTCCTCATCTACATAGAGACAGGTGGCAGAGGTCAGTGAGATCACACAGCAGGCTCTTTCAATGCTATATAAAGGCAGAGCTCACCTGTGAGCCAGGTATCACACAGTCTCTCTGTCTGAGAGCTGTGCGTGTGTATGAATTCATATCAGCTCTACCAGCAAGTGTATTTATTTGAGTGTGTCCTTTATAAGACAACAAGGTCTCAGATGTTTTACATAATGAAAGCATGTCAAAGATATAAAACAGATTAAATCCAACTCTATATTAGACACTTCTAATCAAAAACGGCTGACTAGATGACAGACACTGAGTAAAATGAAGCCATACGCAGCTGTTCTTATAGTTATACTGAATCTCACTGATGTTTTTGCTTCTATGTTTGCCGATAAATCACACTTCTGTTATTCTTTCTGCAGTTGCAATGGTTCGTTTTCAAATTCGGACAATGTCATGTTAATAATGTTGCATATTGTTAGACTTATGCAGTTTATGGTGATATAAGTTAAAAAAAAAAATATATATATATATATATATATATATATATATATATATATATATATTTTTTTTTTTTTTTTTTTTTTTACAAGTACACAAGAATAAACAATGAACTGTGTCTACTTATTTATTTAATTTTCTGTATGAAAATAATATATATTTTCCAGCAAGGATGCGTTATATTGATCAGAAGTGACAGTAAAGACATTTACAATGAATCGTGATAAGAAAATGTATCATGGTTTCAACAAAAAATATTAGGCAGCACAACCATTTTCAAAATAATAATAAATGTTTCGTGAGCACAAATCAGCATACTAGAATGATTTCTAAAGGAACATTGAAGACTGGAGGAATGATGCTGAAAATTCAGCTTTACGTCACAGAAATAAATTGCATTTTAAAATATATTTAAATAATAAAAGTAAGAATATGTTATTAATTTTAATGTATTTTTGATCATATGAATGCAGTCTTGGTGAGCGGAAGAGACTTAAGCCCCGTTCACACCAAGAACGATAACTGTAAAGATAACTATAAAGATAACGATATTAGCGTCCACACCAGCGAACAATATCGTCTGTTTATTCTGAGCGCACGTGTGTCTGCCGCTTTAAATCCTCGAGCTCGTTATAGCAGGGTTGATTCTGATTGGATGTTTGTATCGTTCATCAGCTGGAAAAAAATCGTTCTGATGATTGATTCCAAATGATTTCAACGATACCGTTTCTCTACGCCTTTATATTGTAGTGTGGACTCTGCGATTATCGTTATCTTTATAGTTATCGTGCTTGGTGTGAACGGGCCTTTACAAAAACATTTAAATACCTTACCAACCCCAAAACTTTGAAGATGGTACAGTTATAGCCTTTGATATTAGGCATATTTACAAACTCTCTCTCTCTCTCTCTCTCTCTCTCTCTCTCTCTCTCTCTCATTTTTCTTTGTACATTTTTTTTTCTCTTCTTCCTCCACGATTTGCCCTAACTTTTTTGTGGCTCTATATGGCTTGGCACCAGTTCAAACCATTCTTTTCAAAAGCTATATGACAATTCTACCCTCACTTTGTGTTGTTGTCCAGGATTTATGGTGATGTGCAGAGCATACATTATCTCAATATAACAGTAAGACTGCAAGCTTGTCTGTATTCTGTGGGTGTTCACCAAGACATTGCCATGAGGTGTTCAGAGTGTGGGAGTTTAGCATATTGCTAGGTGATTGCTAAAGGGTCTGTTTCAATTAGCTCCCCTGTTCAGACATTTCTACAGAACTGGACTGGAAGTCATTTTATAATGTAGCAGAAGAGGATGAGTTAATGGGAAGGGGGGTGTTTAAATATCTAACCCTCGAGCAATAGCAATAATGATTATTACTTTTTAGAGCGTTGATGCCATAAAAGAACCATTTTGGTTGTCCAAATAACTTTTCCGTGAACAGTTATTAAGGTCACTTATTATATCCTTTAAAACTCATCTGTTCGTCAAAAATGACATATATACACATTTCGTAAAAATTATTTCCTAAATAGCGTGAATATATCTCCCTTCCCATACAGACACATAGTGTTGGCCCAGATCCGGCCCACATCTGGCTCATGTGAAATCCATGTGGGCCAGATGTGGGCCGGTTCTGGGCTGAAACTGCTTGCTGTCTGCATTACCTCATTTACTATGGATGGATTCATGACTGATGAATTTGCACATGGATTTGTCTTTAATTTTATATATATATATATAAAACGGCAGATAAACAATGTGAAACATAGTTTCATAAAAAATCATCACCGGTGGTCTTTAAAAGAGCTGCTGAAAAATCTAAAGAACATGTTGTGCATTGAAAAGGTTCCACTGAAGTTAGTTTCTGTATGGAATCATAGATAGCTTTTTCTGAAGAAGTCGTCTGCCATCTTCTGGTAGAGACTAAAACACGTTATATATAGATATGCATTTCATTGCATTGATGAGAAACTAAATGTAGTGACATTAAGACTAAGTGTGCCAAATGTCCAGATAATTCTTGGGTTAATATTTTTGACTAACAACAACAACATTCTTGTCTGGCGTCTTTAGCATCTTTCAGATCTCATCAGGTTTTATATCTTTTATATCTTGAATTCAAGGCTCAGGGTCTCACATTTTGTGTCTGGACAAATCAATGTCAATTATTTAAAATGATAACAATCCTAATAGATGCAATCAGTCTATTCAGTTCAGCGATATCAGAGCTGAATGGTGCATTAGCACAACCCTGTGCATGAGCTTTGAATATACCCTAATTCCTTTTATCAAATGAACTTGACACATATTTACTTCATGTAATCTCACACGGGAAAAACACACTCAGAAATAATATATTTGACAGAAATAATCTTTTAAAAATGCTCATTCTGTGGTTGTTATAAACCTGTTAAGACAAACAAACACACATATATATAATATTATAATATAAAAAATATTTAAAATAATAATATATAAATTATATATAATATATACATTTTATTTTAATTACAATAAATATAATAATAATTATTATATTTCTTTTATGAATACATAATGAGGACATAAAAGTTGTTGAACGTTTTATTTACATGTGCATGCATGCAAACTGTACAATATATGATGTGCATTTTATAGTCACTGTAGAAATATTTAATGCCAGGAACCTTAAAAATGATTTCGAATAGGTCTCGTGTCTGAGGTGAGTTCAGTTCCGGGTTGCTATAACAGTTTCGGACAGAAGGGTGAGTTTTAATTGCTCTTGTCCAGATATTCCAGATTAGGGGCATCCAGACGCTGCTCCATGTCCTTGTTCTTGGCGAACTCTTTGAGCATGTCCATCACCTCGCCCTGATACACATCAGGTGTCGGCTTAGCCTCTGATGACAAGAAGACATAATAAAAAATCTGTGCAAATTCATATTAGACCTCTTTTACTTCTTATATACACAATCCTGGTCTTATTGTGCATGACACACCAATCCACATCATTGCAAAGAAAACATCAATGGACAAATCCAAGTCAAACACACGATTTAGATTTCATCTGAATGCACAAGCAGAGCTGTAAACCATTGTTCATCTCTTCTATCTGTTAAGTCTGTTCATTCATACATACCTGTGGCCCAGTAGTAGATGTCCCAGTCATTGCTGGGTTCGTTGATGAGCCTGTCGTACTGCTTCAGCTGAAGTTCACTCATTGTGTTCAGATACTGCTTCGCAAAAAGGCTGGAAAAAAACAAAACAGTCACAGTGAGAGTAATTCTATTTTATATAGTAATACGTATTATGCTTCGTTTGAATAATAATGGTAACCCTTTACAATAAGGTTCAATTTGATAACATTAGTTAACTACTGGTTTTAGTTGGAATAGAATGACTGTATTTGTAAATAGTCTGTAGTGTTTTGTGTGTTCAGCTCACTACAATTCATCCTGAACATACTTAGATGCACTTAGACTATATTATCTGTTGTTGCCAAGACTTTAGTGGTGTGTTGAGACGGTGGCATTTATCAAAGACGTCCCCGTGACCTGCTGACCTCAGAAGGATGCAGTTCTCCAGCATGCCTCTCTTGCGGCTCTCGTACAGGAGTCTCTTTCTCTTGATGTCCAGGGATTCTCCTGTCCTGTCCTGCCACGGAGGCAGAGGGATCTCAATGACCGCCGGTTCTGGGGCATCACCACGGTACCCCCGAGCAATCACTGTGCTGACAGCTGGACGCAGGGATGCCCGGCAAACAGAAAGAACAGCCTGAGGAAATACAGTTCTGGTTAACTATAATAACCCTGGTTTGTTAAAAAAAAAAATTCAGGAGGTGAAGAATCTGTAACATTACATGTTCATTAAAAAGTAAAACACCTGCTCAGGAAACTCTATATATATATATATATATATATGTGTGTGTGTGTGTGTGTGTGTGTGTGTGTGTAAACTAATATAAACATTTAAAATAAGTGAAACTGGTCTTATGCATGAATTCAGAGCACAGTTAGTGTTGTTAACGTCCTCATCTAAACTTGCTGTCAAAATAAGATATTTTAGATATTAATTAGTGTGTGTGTGTGTGATAGGCTGCAAACAGAGGATCTCACTGCAAACACATGAGGTCAAATGAGATCTTTAAAAACCAGTCTCCACATAAAAATGCAAAGCAAGCAAAACCTACCTTTCGTGCGACATTTGCTGAAAACATGTTATCTTGCAGTATCTTCAGTGATGTGCGACTGATCAGGTGTTTGGCTGACAATGTGTTTTATTATTATTTTGAAGGAGAGTTTATGCAACCGTTTCACAATCAAAGCAGGAAGCGCCATGTTGGTAAGGTCAAAACTTATCGTCTTATTTGAATATTATTTGAATGCTGCTTTGAATAGTTCTTTATTTTCTGTGTCGTGCAGATGTAAGGTGAGTATTTTAGCCTTCGAGTTTGTCTTTGACTTCTTGGCTTAATAAAGGGTAAAACATATTGTAAGCTGCTGTTTGTTTCCTAGGGAATGTTTTTCAGTGAGGACTTGTGAAAGCGGATGCCCATTTTTAAAGGACCTGGACCAGTGTTACTAATTATAATCAATAATCTTATCCTATATGAATTACCTTTGCTCTACGTTTATTATACGCTTAATTAATAAGCAAACCCCTATTTAATGTCTGAAATTATATAAACTTAAATTACATTCCAAAACTTAAAAAAGATTAATATTTTTACTCCTCACAGTTTGTCTTCAAAATCCAAAGTACACCGGTTATTAAAGTCAGAAAGAGCTTCTGTGCCAAGTGTGTTTTAATGAATGTACAGATATTTTATTTTAGTTTACAAATGTAACATTTTCAGATGCTACGTATGAATGTGTCAGTTATGATGGATAATATATAGTGATTTCTAGAAGCTTAGACAAAAGTTACTTTGATTATTAGTCATAGGCTATAGGTAAATTTATGTTCAAATACATTTTCAGCAACAATTCGACAAGTTATTTTAATATGAAATATACACTACTGCCTTTTTTATGTTACTTTTTTAATTATGTTTTATTTAGTTTCATATAACAAACGTTTTGGCAGAGCAGTATAATTTTCATTTAGTGTTTCTTTTTTTTTTTTTACCTAATATATATATATATATATATATATATATATATATATATATATATATATATATATATATAAAATATTCAGCTTTATTTCGATTGACAATATTTTTGATGATTTTAGTAAATAATTAATGTTTAAGGGCAAACACTTGACAGATGTATCAATATAAGCCATTGTTACACAGAAAAGAGCAGCAAAAACAGTGAGGGTGAATAATAACAAATTGCATTCTTTTTTTAGGCTAAATATTATTTTTATCAGATCTTTCTTTTTTAAACTCAAATATCAAAACTGTAAAGTTGCTAAAGCAGATGCCCATTAGATTGCCTCAATGTTTTTGTGTTATTGTGATATGTAATGAACCCCACAAGAGATACATTTAAATCTTTATTTAACAAAATGCAAATAAACAAAAGTTGACGTCAGATATAGTCTAATGAACCAGCCATGTCCGAGTCGAAGCCCATGCCTGTATGTCCTCTATTAGGATCAAGTCTTTGAAAGTACAGGAGAGGCGAGGCCGAGTGGGATTTCATCTTCAGTTGCACAGAAAGCTCCTCATTTCTCCAGCGGTGCATAATTCAACAGCTTCTCAATGAGATCCACGTGAGCCAGAAGCATCCGGCGACAGCAGTATCGCTTCAAACCCAGAGCATCAAGAGCATCACTGTGAAGATGAGCAGAGAGAGTCAGTTTCAAGCCACTCTTATCATCTGAAGCATGCAGAAAATCAAAACCAAGAGGAAATTTGATCAACTCACCCTTCTGTATACTCTGCTTGAAGAAGACCTAAATACGCCTCCCATTTGTTCCCAACAATCTTCCCACAAGTGAAGCAGCGGACGGGGATGATCATGGTGCAGGACGAGAGGACTGAATCAAAGAAAGCAAGCGTTTATTCTAAAACGCACAGATGATTTCCACCGTTTTTACTATTTTAAAGATTTTTTTTCTTCTTTTTTGTATGTCAGATACCAAACACTTTATTCAAAGTAAACAACTTTTCATTATATTAATTAATTAAGCATACCTATTAGTGTTTTTAAAAAAAGTCTCAACAATAAGACTAGACTCAGTCTATTATGGCTCATGAGGTTTTATTCTGCAGAGAAATGTAAATATGAGCTACTACAGATTCATATCTTAACAGATGAGAGCGGGTTGTTGTTATTATTGTTCAATGTGTCCAATAAAAATGTAAGAAACGTTACCTAAACAATATCGCGGGTAGCACACGTTCCTCTTGAGCCGCTTGAAACCAAACGAACGCAGTACAGATGCGTCATTTCCGCGACGCGTTTGTCAAAAGCGCGCGGGTGGAAACGTCGTTCTGAGGAGCGTTCCGCGCGCTTCTGAAAACAAGAGTGAGTCACGCGAGAAAATTCTAAATTCTAAATTCAGTAATTGGTGTGAGATAAAGTCACCAGATCTCTGTAACAACACAGATGTAAATTACGCAGTTCTTTTAAAATTATATTTGAGCCTTTTATGCTTATTTTATCCATACATGGGGTTTTCAGGCGTTTTGATGCCAAAGACGCTTACAAATTCTAAACACAAATATTTTCTAACAAGTCTTTATGATCACCTTTAACAACTTAAAACATCATTGAATAAAAGCTTTCTTTTTATATATATATAAACTAATAATAATTACTGACCCCAAACTTTTGAACGGTAGTGTATTGTTACAAAAGATGAACACTGTTCTTTTAAACTTAATATTCATCAAATAATTAAAAAAAAAAAAGTATCGCAGGTTGCAAAGAACTAAACATATTAAGCAGCAAATCTGTTTCCAACATTGATAATAAATCAACATATTAGAATGATTTCTGAAGGATCATGTGACACTAAAGAGTTGAGTAATGATGCTGGAAATTGTGATTTGCATTATAGGAATAAATTACATTTTAAAGTATATTAAAATAGAAAAAAACATTATTTTAAATTGCAATAATATTTCAAAATATTACAGTTTTTTCTGTATTTTTTGTAAACTAAATGCAGTCTTGGTGAGCAGAAGAGATGTGCGTGTGTGCGTGCGTGTGTGTATATATCATACAGTCTATGGTGTGTGTGTGTGTGTATATATGTATGTATGTGTGTGTGTGTGTGTGTGTGTGTGTGTGTGTATATATATATATATATATATATATATATATATATATATATATATATATATATATAAAATTCTTATATTGTTTTATTTTTCATTGTTTCATACTGTTAAAAACCAAGCCTTGTAGAATAAAACAATTCATTTAATAAATGTTTAAATCAAAGAAAGCAAAAAGCAAAGAAAAAAAGTCACACATACTGTACGAAAAAAAAGTTTGAATTCAAGTACTGAATTCTTTCTAAAAAAATAGCCCAAGGTGGGGAAAAATTCACACTGAGTCTGGGAAAATATTGTTCATTGTCCTTTAATAAGGTCAGCAAGTCACAAGGGAGCCATCTTGTTTTAATTCACACGAGGAAGAAAGGCAGCAGGCGAGGTTGTGTGCAAAATAAATACATATGGCAGGAGGAAAGGGGCCACATTAGAGGAACAGGTAAACTTCATTAGAACAAACAAATAAAATCATAATCACTCGTCGTCATCACCACCACCACCACCACTAAAATAACCACCATGTTGCCGCATCTTCATTCACATCATTACCATCAGTATCGCAACTTATACAGTCTTCTTTCTTTTAAATACAGAGTTCTAGTTGAATTATTGCATTACATACGCACTTTAAAGAAAATGTAATTTTCTGTAACAGTATGTCATGTGACGTGTGGGTGTATATTGTTTGTGTCTGCATGCATTTAGGGATTGTTTCTGATTTGTGTAGCACTCATCATAGTGTGACAGCAAAATTAAAGCTGCTGGCCGAGAGCTGTCATAATCTACGTTGCATCTACAGTATGTTGCATCACGCATCTATTCCCATTGGCCCACTTCAGCAAATCGTCAACATCGTTCCAACAAGAAACTAAGATTTTGAAATGGCACAGATGGTCTACAGTATGTAGTTCACACAGGCACTATTATTAAATTACTGAATGTCTTGTTTCTGGTTGATTGCAAGTGATGTCAAATACAAAATGAACCCATAGTACAATATTTGAATCTTTACATTTCTACACTTTCTCTCAGCAATACAGGCCTAACTGTAATAGATGTCAGTGGCTTAATATGTACATATGGATTTGCACAAGCATTTGCTTTTATTGGTATCAAGACATAAATAGCATTTAATTTCCATAAAAGACAGAAAACTTCTGTATTTTTAAACTTGAATCATGCATCTTAATGTTATTGTATCTTACAGTTGGCAGTTTGGACTTAAGTCCAGCTTGAAATAATTGGATAATTGGTTTAATTTCAACAATATGGCATGGATGAGGATGTTTTTGACCGTCAGGCAGAGTGACTTGAATGAAAGTTTTGGTGTAAATGTGCATTGGCTATAACTATGTTATATGAAAAGTGTTTGGCCTAAATACATCTCTAGCTTGCTTTAATAGCAGACAGGAACATCACCACAAGCACTAAAATTAAAGTACAGCATAAAATAAAAATGCCTAGCGACTAGAGTGACCATACATACTTATTTTCCAAGACATGACCTGGTTGGGATTTGTAAATTGCCTGAAATGTCACAGTTTTGGATGAGGATTTCTTTTTACTATTGATGTGTTCCACAGCCCTCACACATTATATTTGCATTGTCTTGACTGTTCTTTGTAGATCCCGCTTTATCGTGTGTCACAATTTGTCAATCATGTGTACAATGTCTGCACGCAATTGGTCAAACTACTTTTTAATTAGGACTTTCAGCAAGGATGAAAACAATAGGAAAGCAAAGTCAAAATCTGGACATTTTAGGCAATTTAGAAATCCTGGCCTGGATAAGTTCTGGACAAAGAGGATGTATGTTCACCCCGCTAGTGACTCCCCAACCCTTTATATAAACTTTAATAGTCTGTGAACTAAACAACCCCACTGTTTGACAACCATCGTAGGCCTTGTGTCAGTTTTTCTTGACTAATAAGATTACGCCCACCAATACAGCTCCAAGTGCGATGACAGCTCCTCCAATCAGGAAAGGCTTTAAACTTTCTAAGGCTTCACAGCTACATCCCGCGGACTCCTCCGTCCCCTGTTGATTGGTTTCTCCATCTTCCTCCGGATTCTCAGGTTCTGTGGGTTCAGCAGAGATGGGGTCTGGCTTTAGCGGTGGTGCTGCCTCCTTCTTCTCTGCTTTGGAGGCAGACTTTGATGCTCCTTTGGCTTTTGCTTCCATGTGGGCGTGGGATCAAGGGGTCAAGGAAATCCTGCAGGTTTTCCTGAGCTTTCTTTTGGAAATAAAATTATAAAGAAGAGGGAGAGTTTGAGGTTCTAAATCTCTCCATGTACACAACTGTTCAAAATTTGGGGTCAGTTATTTTTTGAAAGTCTCTTTTGCTTACCAAGGTTGAATTTATTTGATTAGAAATACAGTAAAACTGTATAAATGTGAAATATTAATCTAATTTAAAATAACTGTTTTGTGTTTTTAAATATTGCATTACTTAATATATGCCTGTGATTAATTTTTAGCATTATTCCTCCAGTCTTCAGTGTCACATGATCCTTCAGAAATCATTCTGATATACTGATCTGATGCTCAAGAAACTTTTCTTATTATCGATGTTGAAAACTGTTTCGGCTGTTTAATATTTTGTGCACCTTGAAATATTTTTTCACAGGATTTGTTTACACAGGATATCTTATTTTATTAATGGAGAGTTCAAAAGAACAAAAGAAGTTATTTGTAAGATTATAAAGATCTTTACTGTCACTTTTGGTCAATTTAATGCATCTTTGCTGATTAAATAGTTTTTGCTCGAGAGCAGTGGACTGAACTAGCATTATATGAAAAAGAGCTGCTGAAGAGTCTTTAACAATTGTCCACAGAAAAATGCACATGGGTTTAGGATGGAAAAATATGTGAACATGTCATCCAAAACAGAAATATATCACACCATAATATTTGACCTTGATATGGCAATGACATTACTGTATATGCAGTGGCCTACTACTGTTACATGCTGTGCTTGCTTGTATTAGACAGCCAAAGGGCAGCATCCATTAGTTTTTGTTTCCTTAAAAAGCATGTACGTGTTTCGTGCGTAGAAGCTCTTTTTCAAAGTATATGTAGGACAAAAAGTGACAAGTAACTATTAACAACAGTCATGTTGCTTACAGATGTGACCTTTTGCATCCACCGGACACAATGAACTATGGTTCTAAGGCATTAAACATGCACTAGTTAGTCTGCAGCATACAGAAATATCCCTGTTAATCTGCATGAGTCATACAGGACCGGTGGAGGGGAGGGGAGCAAATTACATTAAGAATAATTCAAATCACATAAAAGGACTGAAGCCACGCAGAACCATGAAGAGAATGTATAACCTGCGAAGATGGATTAAAAAATATGATGTGATGGATGCGATTTGTGTAGTGATGCAGTTATGACGGATGCACAGGCCCCAGCAGCGCATCACATTCTCTTCCCGTTCTGATGATATATGTCTGCTTAGGAAGATGATGATGGATGGAACATACCTTCTTTATGTTGCCTTGTAACCCTTCAAAGAAGGAATCTGGAGAGACGGAGGATGAGAAACCAAGAGATACGCTCTGCAGGAAGGCCTGAATCCGTCCTCAAGGAGAAACAGAATCAAAGGAAATGGAGTGATGGAGGACACAGCAGGAGGAGGAGGAGAGGAGAGGTACTGGGATGTACCACTCCATCACTGAGAATAGGGGAGGCGCAGTGCAGCTGGGGTGTGTGTACTTTCGTTCGGCGTGAACTGGTGCAATGCTTGTTGCATTGAAGTTTTATGTCATTTTACTTTATTGACGTCATATAGGTGCCACAGTCTGCAGCAAACTCAGACAGTTAGTGTCCTGGGGCAATCAATCCTTTAACAAAACATAAAATGCATTTTTTGGGGGAGTACCTAAACAGGTTTTACCTGAGCAGAAATGTTTTACAAACTCACTTGCATTGGAATGTCAGTCATGCGTCAAATGTCAGTCAAATTCCCACACACCTCAAAAGACTGTTTGGTATGAACCTGTTTATATCATCATTGAAGGGCCAGATCTATCTATCTATCTATCTATCTATCTATCTATCTATCTATCTATCTATCTATCTATCTATCTGTCTATAAAATGAAATGAATTATTTTATAAATGTATACAATCTATCTATCTATCTATCTATCTATCTATCTGTATGTACTGATAAAATCAATTAATAATAATAATTCATTACATTTATATAGCGCTTTTCTAGGCACTCAAATCGCTTTACATTGTCAGGGGGGCATCTCCTGATCAATTGATTAACTGATTTGTTTCTTATCCATTCACTCCCTGCTGATTACGAAATCTTAAGATATTCGGGAAATGACGTCGTTCCACGCCCAGCACACTATTTTGGAGGGGTCTCCTCTGTATTCACTAAGCCCGTCCCAGCAGTGTGCCAGTGGTTCCTAAGCAGCGGAAAAGCGCAGCGCCTCTTACGGCAACCAAAGGATGACGTGAGATACGCCAGGAGCGCAGGCGGGAAAAGGGATGCGGGTCTAGTATGCGCAACTGGAATGGAGAATCGCAACGACGTTGCTTGTATGGAAAAAAAAATACCGTAGCAAAGAAATACAGCAATCAATCTGACTGGGACCTGCTGCTGCCGCGGACACACTGAGCGTGGCCTGGGCTTACCGCACGATTTTACTACGTGGAGAGGGGATGTCATGACCGAGCCTGGGGAATACATGTTAGATTCGGGTGTGCGTGGACATTTTTTGCGGTTTGAAGGGAATATGGAGCGGCTTCTGACGCGACGCCTGCTTGGAAAGGCGTAAAAATATCCGTGACGTTACGGCGGAATGTCAGTGAAACCGAGGCGATCGGGATGAAATAAAAAGACATCCGTTTCTGGACAGCCCGAATTAAACACATCCTCACCCCTTCATGTGTCCGTGTGAATGCAAACGGGACGCCGCATTAACGGAACTGTTGCTGTTCTGAGACCTGTGGCTGGTTCGGAAGCGTGATCTGGGTCGGTTCTGCTGTTTTAATAGTGTGTGTGTGTGTGTGTGTGACGATGGGAGATTTAAGCGAGTCCATGCAGAAGAAGGTCTCTGGAAGACGCGCTCACACTACAGGTGAGTTTCCTCCAGAAAAGCGTAGTTGTTAAAATTACAGTTATTGCGCTAATGAAAAGAAAAACAAATGTTTTGTTTGTATATTGTACGTGTATTGCGATTCTTTGAAGCACATCTGAGTACATTCAGTATTCGGGTATTTTCAATACAACATTTGACCACAGTAACTATCGATTATCGGTAAGATTTTTTCGCATTACGAATATTACCATGTTTTTGGGCTTCTAGCACGATAGTACTGTGGTATTCTTTAAAGTACTTTAAGTTAGTGGTCAAATGATGTGTGTTTTTTGACAGCCGATGCCGATATCTCGGAAAGCAGGGGGGGCCGATAGCTGATATAATGCAGATATGAATTACATTATATTATATTAAATATATTTAAATTATTATTATATATATTAAATAAATTTGAAATAATTTGACAATGGATTAAAAAATAAATGTTTATACTTTAGATGACAGTATTTTTCACAAATAAATATTTAATAAAAAAGAAAAAAGGAAATTTAGCACTGTAACCAACAGGGGGCTCAGTAATCTGGGAAGTTTGTGTGCACTGGGAATCATATTTTTCAAATAAAGCCAGGGTTACACTCATTTTGCATAAAGCACACATTGAAAATGATGTGAATATGACGGTGGGCAAATGGATAAAGCGCAGCATAATTTAAAATCATGAGTTTAAAGTTTTAAAGCATTCAATTCACACGGACTGACCGTCGCACAGAGAACACGTGATCATGCTGGATACACATACACACTTCACAAGATCTCACAGCTGGATTCGACTGGGTTTGCAAGGTTTGTGAAATTAAATGTTCATTATTCATTCAAAGATTTGTTTCAATTATATAAATGCATATTTGCTTAATGCTGAAGGCAAATGAGAAAGTATTATAATGTTTGCCTTTCTACTAATTTCTACTAATTGGCCTAATATTAAAGCAATTGGTATAATACTTTTTGTATACATTAATTCCTTTGTTTAACTGTTCTGTCTGATTATTAGACAGACTTCTAACTGTGTTAGATAGATCTGTTAATGATGACAATGAACAAGAGAGAGAGTGTGAGCACTGTGTGCACTCAGCCCCTGCCGTTCTCAGCGCTGTCAAAATAAAAGTCCCACTTCGAACACATCGGCCAAGCAGAAAAACGTACCGGCCGATATTTTAAAAATGACAAATATTGGCCGATATATCGGCCTTGGCGATATATCGGTCGACCACTACTTTGAGTGTCTAATAGCATGGTATCTGAATATAGTAATCATTCTGTGCAATGTTAAATTATTTACGTACTTAAGTACCGCGGTATACCGTTTGATTCCATGGTATTGCCAGAGTATTTGTTTGTAAGTCATGTCAGAGTACCTTGATATTACCATGTCTTGAGATATGTACCATGGTCTTAACATTGTGGTCTTGGAAATACATTCGATCCTTTAAAAATACCAGAGTCTGTAATCATCAGTTTTTACACTTTTACCATAGTTTCATATAGAATATGAAATGCATAATTCATCAATTCATAACCGAATGTCATACTCAACACCGTTATTGCACAGAAAGTACTTGAATATTTTCAGGGTTGTTTGAACATGCTACCATAGTGGTTCTGTGACCTATTGATAACTCATTGTACATTTTAGAAATTTTTAATGTCATACCTTGTAAACCTGTAAGAATAGCAGTGGGTTTATTAAAGAAGAGTTATGCATTGCTGCAGGCATGTGAGCACACCCAGCATTTCTGGTTCATGACCAAGTAACGACAGTTTATTGTTGTGAATTAGAGGATGTCTGTTTTATAATTCTTGCTCAGGATGTCTGAGCTCCTTTTATATTTGACACATGGTGTGAAAAGGACAGTGGCGTTCAGAACCAGAGGCTTTTAATTCTTAATGGAGAGGTTGTGGTTGTATCTTCGAGGCTGTATAAAGCTCATCAGTGGTTTGAAGGGGCCAGCAAATGCATGTTCACTTAGAAAGGAAATTGCTGTAAATTACTAAGTGTAGCTTTTTGTATATGGACAAACAGCAGGATTTACAATGTAAAAAATAATGCGTAAAATATACGGTAAAAAACTGGCAGCTGTGGTTACCAGAATTATACCATAAAAAAATACAGTAACACAGATTTAGGTTTAATGGTTTTACCTTAAATGTACAGTTTAATACTGTAATTTAACTAATATAATATTAATATAACAACTTATCGAAGTACTGAAATCTGTTTTGTACTTTTGTAATAAACTGGTAACCACCTAAAGCAGGTGGTGATGAGAAAGACATGTGATGAAACAAAGCACATGACATTAGCTTTTAAATATTAATATACATATAAGGTGCACAGTGTCATTCACACTAGTCAAGTCACCTTTATTTATATAGTGCTTTAAACAAAAAGGATTGCGTCAAAGCAACTGAACAACATTCATTAGGAAAACAGTGTGTCAGTAATGCAAAATGATAGATAAAGGCAGTTCATCATTAAATTCAGTTATGTCATCTTAGTTCAGTTTAAATAGTATCTGTGTAATCATTTGCAATCAAGTCAATGATATCACTATAAATGAAGTGTCCCCAACTAAGCAAGCCAGAGGGGACAGCAGCAAGGAACCGAAACTCCATCGGTGACAGAATGGAGAAAAAAAACCTTGGGAGAAACCAGGCTCAGTCGGGGGGCCAGTTCTCCTCTGACCAGACGAAACCAGTAGTTCAATTCCAGGCTGCAGCAAAGTCAGATTGTGCAGAAGAATTATCTGTTTCCTGTGGTCTTGTCCTGGTGCTCCTCTGAGACAAGGGCTTTACAGGGGATCTTTATCTGGGGCTCAAGTCCTGGTCTCCGCTGTCTTTCAGGGCTGTAGAGGTCCTTTCTAGGTGCAGATCCACCATCTGGTCTGGATACGTACTGGATCCGGGTGACTGCAGTGATCCTCTGATCTGGACACAGACTGGATCTGGTGACCACGGTGACCTCGGAATAAGAGAGAAACAGACTAATATTAGCGTAGATGCCATTCTTCTAATGATGTAGCAAGTACATCAGGTGGTATGGGAAGTGTTCCCGGTTCCGGTTTACCTAATTAAAGCAGCCTAAAAATTTGGATATTAGAAGCATATTAGTATGTTATGTGTAAGCCAGGTTAATAAAGAGATGGGTCTTTAATCTAGATTTAAACTGCAAGAGTGTGTCTGCCTCCTGAACAATGTTAGGTAGGTTATTCCAGAGTTTAAGCGCCAAATAGGAAAAGGATCTGCAGTTGATTTTGATATTCTAGGTATTTTCAAATTGTCTGAGTTTTGAGAACGCAGCGGACGTAGAGGAGTATAATGTAACAGGAGCTCATTCAAATACTGAGGTGCGAAACCATTCAGGGCTTTATAAGTAATAAGCAAGATTTTAAAATCTATACAATGTTTAATAGTGCAGTGTTGACAGGACCGGGCTAATATGGTCATACTTCATGGTTCTAGTAAGAACTCTTGCTGCTGCATTTTGGACTAGCTGTAGTTTGTTTACCAAGCGTGCAGAACAACCACCCAATAAAGCATTACAATAGTCTAACCTTGAAGTCATAAATGCATGGATTAACATTTCTTCATTTGACATTGAGAGCATAGGCCGTAATTTAGATATATTTTTGAGATGGAAAAATGCAGTTTTATAAATGCTAGAAACGTGGCATTCTAAGGAAAGATTGCTATCAAATATCACACCTAGATTCCTAACTGATGACAAAGAGTTTACAGAGAAGCCATCAAGTCTTAGACCGCGTTCTAGGTTATTACAAGCAGAGTTTTTTTAGGTCCTATAATAAGCACTAAACACCATCATCGTGAGACTCATTAAACTGAAATATGCAATAAACATTAATTGAACAACATTGTATTTAACATACAACCCTAATAACATAAAACATAAGAAGAAACATAATTATTTCAAAGAAAAAACATCAAATCCCAGAATTCAACGCAGAGAATTCTGGGAACATCAGTTTAAGTTTTTCCCTGTAAATTTTACAGGAAACTACCGTTAACCATTTAACAGGTTTGTACTGTAGTCATTTTTTTTACTGTGTAGGATAATTTTCTTGATGTGTCATTAAGCTGATTTAACCCTTGAGCTGTATTTGAACAGATTGTCAACTGAAAAAAAGTTGCTGCTAAAATGAAAACAGACAATGAGTGCTATCTATTGACATTAATCGAAACTGATGTGACTGATGCAGATATGGCCAAATATCAGATGATTAGTCTGCTGGTCCGATATAGATAATTTTATCACTAATATTTGCTAATATGTATTTAAAGATAATCAAAATTGGTTTTATATTTTTTAGTAAGTCGTGATCTTACAGTTTGTCTTTGAAAAGTATTATTTTCATGACTGTCCTATGGCTCCATTCTTGCATGAAAGCCCATATTTTTCAGTCTAATTAATTCCAGATGGATAAAAAAGTCAGACCCTTGTGTTTTTTTATGTTTATTTTATTAAATCATGCATTTCTTGTGAAAAGTGAAGGGCCAACCTTTTTATGTTTTGCAAGAGCCTCTTTCTATTAAGCATATATTATTGGACTATTGGAATACTTTTAATGCAAGTACAACAATATTATTTACTAAGATCTATAAATGACTTGTTCAATACAGTTCTTCCAGAACATTTTTTATGCATTTATCCATTATTTTTAAGAGATTTTTTTAATCATATATACAACACATTTCAAAACAAAACATTTTCTCTTTTTACAACTCAGCTGGAAGAAAATGTACAACGCAGCTTTTGGTATTGAATTTACTGTTACCTAAATTCATCCCATTGTGGAAGAAAATGTTATGAAAACATTGTTTCATGTGCTCAAGACTGCCTGATTGATAATATTTTAAACATGAACATATATACTGAAAATACCAAGAGTTAAAATCCCCCAATCGGAGCTTTTCTCTTAACGATTGTGCAATTTGCTGCTACTTAATCTGCAATCAAACATTCTGAGTGACGAACTGTAATAAATCCAAACTCAAATCTTAAATATTTTGTTTTTGAGATTATGGCTCCTGCATAAATGCATTTATTCAACCTCTGTGTGACAATACAAGGTCTTCTTTGTTGTTTTTAATAGAAAAACATGAACATAATTTGGAATCATTGGAAGTAATATTAATACTCTCTTTTAGGAGAAGTCAAGGTTTTAGCAGGTTTCATTATGTAAGTAAGAGAGTGTGTTAATGTATGTGATAAATATGTACTAAATAATTTAACCATTATCCTTCGGCCCTACTTCTCCAGCATCTCCCATGACGAACAAGCAATCCAACTCTATTCTTCAGACAGTGTGGTACTGCATATTGAGGTGTAGGTGGGGTCTTGAAATGGCCTGGAGGCTCCATTCGGCCTTCAGAAGCAGGCTTTCCTCTCATGAAATCTCTAGTATTGTACTGTAGTGAACACACTTGCAATAAGCCAGTCAAGTCTCTCACAGCATAAACAATCATCAGATCAAAGAATGTCCTTTGTAGGATAATACAGTTCATGGAGAGTGATTTGTTATTTTGGCCCGAGTCTATCCAGTCTTTGCTCTAAATGATGCAACACTTTGGTTCTGTTCTGGTTCTGTAATTACTGCCATTTGAAACCGAAGCAGAATGATATTTTGTGATAAAACAATATATTAAGTGCAACAATTTACATGAGAATGGTGAACGATTTAATGAAAGATTCAAAAAAAATTTGGTTGATTTGCGTTTCATGCATGAGATCGAATGTTATTAGAGTTTGATCATAAACATATGGTCCAGTAGTTAACTTAAATTCTACGAAAATGTTCTCCAAAAAAAAGATCTCTGCAAGAACAACGGAGACGTTTTCTCCACAACATCCCGCAGTCCGTCACCAAAAACCATGCTGAACCATGCAAAAGTCCATCTCTCTGAATCAAAGACAAGTTTAATAACATAATTGACTGTGTGTTAAACTAGTTGCTTGACCGATACAGGCTCTTTAATGTGGGTCACTTTCGTCTGTTCTCAGTTCAATAGGTTGCATTTAACTATTTAAAGTCTGTTTCAGCACATTGTTCATCACACAGCATGAACCTAATCAGACAAATCTGGGTTTTATTTTAAACTAATTGACTCCGGGAGTTAATCATCACCTCACCTTGATAAAAATTCAGGATTCCCATCAATGCATCTCCAGTCAGGCTTTTCAGTGAATGTCTTGAGTTTTAAAGTGACTCGTGGATGAATCAGTCCATTGATTGTCATATTCTTTGGTGTTATCATGCTGCATGTGTGCGAGTGCGTTCATGATCGATAAAGCTTCTAATAATAGTTGCAAAAATATTCTTGAGTAGAACAAGAGACCATGCATTTTTGCATTCTGTCTGCACTATTTTGTAATTGTTTGTAATTTTTTTTTGTTTACACATGCGTCAGACGGATGTCACAGATTATTGTGTTGCAGCTTGAGATATATATATAGATCTCAAATAGTAAGTGTTACATTTTCATGACAATGGAATGAAGTTTAATTTGATCTGTCTGTGTTTCCATTTTCTCCAAATTGATGTGGCATTATGTCTAAAAATAGTGTTATGAAATTAACTGGTTTCAAATAAAATCTGTGTAGTTAATTTTGTTTCAACAATTTTGTGTGCATTTTATTTGCTGTCATTAATTGTTCAGATGTTATGTTTATGTTTATAATATGCATAAAATGTGTATGTATAAAACATTTTATATGTATAATCATCTCATTGTGAGCTGCTACAGATTTGATTGTAGTCAGCTTTGGAGATGAGCTATGAGACACTATGAGACCAGAAAAAAAATAGTAAAATATTTTCTCATCACTTCAGGCTGCTATCATTTATGACTCATTTGGATGAGGTGTTGTGGATGTACAATCTCATAATACATTAGCATATCATTCATATTAATAAGGCCACTTAGTGAGACTGGATGTACTTCCAGTGTTTCACAAGCTATTATTTTGCTATTTAATGCACTGACATTCAGATGTTTTCAAGTGTGGCTCGTGCACTTTTCGTGGGTCTCTTTAAGTGAGTGTCATGATATCTGACCGATGCTTTATCAGGATTACATGACACTGAAATCATCCGAAACCTCTTCTTACAACAGGATGGTTGTTTGAAATCGATTTTCTATCCTCAAGTGCATTTAAACCACACCATATAGATTATTTGATGACAAGCTGTTTGCAGAGTCATCGGGCAAGTATTTCTGTGGAGGCGTGGCATTCTGAAGGTGACTGACAGGCTACAAGACTCATTATTGAGTTACAGACATCTATACATTGTTGCTAATTTGCACACGCAGTAAAGCGCAGAAGTGACTGTCCACTTTTTTTGGCTTTGCATCTGGAAGTATGTCTCCTGTTTATTTTCTCCATAGGAATTTCTAAACAAACCAAGCTAGCTCAGAGATGAATCATAGCGGCACAACCTTTAATTTGATGCAGAAGTATTGTGCAAATATTCAAGTTTGCTCATGTTTGAAAATCTGAAAAAAAAAGACAAAGGCACAACACATGAGACCTGTGCTCTTAAATGAAATAATGAAGCGCAGTGAATGATGCAAACGAAATAGAAACATCAGCACATGCACAGTGTGCTAAACTATGATTGTGTTATGCATTATATTATACTTTACTTTTACTTAGAGCCATGGATAAATGTTAAAAATCTGTGTGTTTTTTTTTTGGTTGTTAAATATTGAATTGTTTCTAAGATCCATCTCCAACGTGATAGGGAATATATTGTGGATTGTAGGTATTGTAGTGCTTTATTATTTTTATTATTATTATTATTATCATTTATATAAATAAAAAATTTAAATACACTTTTGTAAAACAATTTTTTTAACCCACAAGTCACTTATATAAGAATATATATAAATATATATATATATATATATATATATATATATATATATTCACAAACACAGTCAACCCATATATAATTATGATAATATAGAAAGAATATATGCATCTAATATCATCTCAGTGAAGATAATAGTTGCTGTGTCTTGCTGTGTATAATGCATTTGTTTGTCATCCCATCAGATTCATTTGCTGCCCCCCCCCCCCCCCCCCCCCCAAATTGAGAAGATTCACTGTGTATGCCAAGTTGAAGTATTTTTAACTTGATGTGACATGCTTATGTCAGGAGACGCTGGAAAACAACCAAAGATGTCTGTCTGCCGCATGTGTACACTGACTGCATTTAGTGCATGCAGAACCCCAGAACATGTCCTGTGTGAATGTCTCCAGTGTGCACAAAGGCAAATATTCAGTCCTGCTATGAGTACAGTGTTGATACAAGGAGCCAGCATGAAAGCAGCCAGCTGACTGGATCCTGCTCTGCTCTGTTCTGTCTCTCTCTTTCTCCTTGCCACACGCTCAACACTTTTTTCCCCTGTCATGCCCTATTTATTTTTCAACACGCTGCGTTCCACCCCCTACCCATTCCTTGGCATGTCAGTACATAATCCCTCATTTCCATTATGAAGTCAACACTTTTATTTGATCGATTCAGGGCCAAATTCAGAATCTTTCCACTTTACAACCATCTTCCTGACCTTCAAACCATCCATCCATCTTTTTTTTTTTGCCCAGCTTATCAATTATTGACCAGGTTCGACCATGTCATTTTTTTTTTCTTACCTTCCTATCAGTTTTGATGTTGTTTTCCATTCAGTCTTTCCCCTTATAAATCACTTTAAATTAAAGTTAGTCTCAAAACTAATGATTTTTTTTCCATAAAACGTTTGGGTTTATGGATTAACCTAGATAAGAGAATGACAAATTTTCCAGAGAAGGGAAAATTTTCAGACATGTGCCATCACTTCTGATGATTTGGTGTTGCAGAAGTGCATCCCCAGACTTCTTTATTAAATAACTTAAGAAATTCCTCAAATGGAAAACATTTAGTTTAAGCTTGTTTTTATTAGGCCTGTGTTTATCAAAGAAAAACATGCAGTATTAAATTGGTTAAATAAAATGGTCACATTATTGGCATTGGGATGGTTCAGATGACCAAAAACAAAAAAACGTATTGGCTTTTAAAAATCCTGATCAGAAGATTCCTACATTTAAATTTTTTTCAACATCTTTAATTTCCCCCGGTGAAATGGCTTTGTGTTTTCACCATCTCTGTGTAGCTGCAGCCCTCTTTCTCTGTCTTCTCTCCTTTTCATCTCGCTCATCCATACTCCAAGTTTGGCTTCAACCGCTCTCGTCCTTTTTTTAGATTGAGGACCATGTGCTACACACACCCACTCTCCCCTGCCTCTCCTCTCCTCTCATCTCTTGCTCCAGATTCTTCCTTCCCTCCTTCTTTCTCGTCCTCCTTCACTAACCCTTGCTCTCTTTTGCCTTCTGTCTTTTTTCTCCTAATTTTCATGCTAGTCCTCCTTTACCCTGCATCCTCATCATGTTTCACTTTCACTGCCGCCCACTTGGTTCTTTCAACATCTTCCAGCTCCACCTGCAGTGTGTGTGTGTGTGTGCGTGTGTGTGTGTTTTTGTGGATTTATGTCTGCTCTGAAAGAGTGTATATGCCTGAGTAAGTGTGAACATGCTGTCCAATTCTGAAATGTATCAAATCAAAAACAAATATGAAACGTTTTGCAAGTTTTTGAGGTGAAATCTTTAAAATGGATTTAAAGTTGTAAGTCTGACTTTAGATAAGTCTCAGATTAGACACACTGACTGCACACTCATTCAGTATTTATAATCACTATAACAACTGTATATGATGGCCCTCTGGTTTAGGGTGTTGCTTTTTGTTGGCCGTTTCTTTTAGGTGATAAATGATATGAGCCATTTCCCTTTAGAGGTCCCCTCAGTGACAAACATTGTATTGTAGGGTGTTTTCTGTTAAAGCAGGAAATAATGGCAGGAAATACCAGTTGTTGTTTTTAGAACTACTTTGATTTGGTAGTCAAAGGAATAAAGTAAAGACAGTAATATTGTGAAATATTAAAATTTAAATTCACTTATATTATATACTTTTATATTTTAAAATGTAATTAGTTCCTGTGGTCAATTTCAGAAATCATGAAACATGATCCTTCAGAAATCATTCTAATATATTGATTTGCTGCTCATATATATATATATAGTAGATAAAAAAAATAATTATAATTAATTATAAAAAATGTATAATTAAAATAAAAAATAAAACAAATTATAATTAATTAATTAAATTGTATTATATATATATATATATATATATATATATATATATATATATATATATATATATATAAAATAAAATTTTATTAATTATAATTTTTTTGTAAATACTGGCCCCAATGTTCTGAATGTTAAATCCTAAAATGAGTTAGTAGAGAACACAGATTAATTTATTTAAATATGCACCAAATTTAATTCACAAAAATAATAACACATGCTATTTGTAAATAAAATAATCTTATTTTAAATAAGCTGGAAAAATGATTTGCCTGCATAGTTGTGAAAAAATAGAAATGGGGGGCTAAGTGGTTTGTTGATTATAATGGAAGTGATTTTAGTTTTTATCTACTGTAGGAATAGCCTTAGACTTTCATAGCAGAGTACAAGATGAGTCTTGCCTCATGGGTTTCATCTTGCCTTCCTGAGGATGTGAGCAGGATGTTTATATGCTGAGAATGGATGTATTTTTGTATCTACATGAAGTGTTTTTGGTATCCAGACAGGCTTCATATTTGTGTTTGGTTTTAGGGATGTGTCTTCATGGATAGATGGATGGTAGGAAAGAAAGAAACAGAGACGCAGGTGTGAAGAGAAAAGGGAACATGAACGGATGAACTGCTAACAGTGTAATAGGCTGCGTGTGTTATTGTACAGCTGTAGTGAAACCATTTACAATCTGTCATTTTATCAGGCAGGAGAATGATTAACTAGTACCTCAAGTCTTCTACTTTAATGATTAACTAGTACCTCAAGACTTCTCAAATTACTTCTGCTGTTTTTTATTGTGCAGAGACAACTACAAGTCAGCTATTTATGTTGAATTTCTATGAGAGAGCTTTCAAATTATTGCAGTGTTTGTTTATTGGGTTTGACTTGTCAACCAATGGCAGGAGTTTGGGGCGGGATCTATTTGTTTAAACCAATATTGACAAAAACGAATTGATTAAATTAAAAACAATCATTATCAGTGATATGAATGCAAAGATTTATTTTGTGTGTTCTAAGAGTTTGGGATTTGAACAAACTTGGATCTTTAAACCCAATGGAAGAAGGAAGAAAATGTTGATTTCATGTTGACTTGAACCTCTGCTCCACACCATCCCCTAAAAAGCACAAATGCTTTGGGGAAGTGCTTAGCCGGGGCGTTTCCCTTTACCCTGATCCAGAAAAAGCCCATCACATCCTGTATTATCATACATTAGCCATCTATTTTTGTCTCCACAACATAGAACGTTGCCTGTGTTCTCTGAAAGTACCTGTTGATCGATTAAATGTTTTGATTGAGATGTGTGTTGTAAATAGAGTGATTTTGCCACACAGTGAAAGTTTTCTGGGTCGGAGCTTTACAGTGTCTGAACTGAAAGCGGTATCCATGGAAACCATCAGTAGTCCTCGTTCACAATCACAAGACTCTCTCTGTTTGTTTTTGTCTTGTAGTTGGTGATTGCTGTGGTAAGCATGACTACTATTTAGGGAAGTGCAATATTATCAGACCACTATTAGAATTGGCTGATAAAGGCTAAAAATGTTTGCATTTTTGCAATTTGAAAAAATGTATGCCTATATGCCTTGCTGATAAGACTAATAACTCATGTGTTCTGGGTGTCAAACCAAATCAAACTTTTGCCTGAATGGTGATTCGATTCACTGTTTTGGATCGCCACATTTGTGTGATAGATTAAACAGTTGCTAGCTTTATACCTTAACAGCTGTACTGCAACACCCTGAACACCCTAATAACTGCAATGCAACACCATGAAAATCCAAACAAAACACATTGAACAGTCTAACAACTAACAGTCTAACAAGACGAAGGAGATTGTTGTAGACTTCAGGAGAGCACACACTCAGCACGTTCCTCTGACCATCAACGGTGCGACTGTGGAGAGAGTGAGCAGCACCAAGTTCCTGGGTGTGCACATCACAGAGGACCTCTCCTGGACTGAAAACACCGCAGCACTGGCCAAGATATCAAATCAGTATCTCTACTTCCTCCGCAAACTGAGGAGAGCCAGAGCCCCACCCCCCATCATGTACACCTTCTACAGAGGCACCATCGAGAGCATCCTGTCGAGCTGCATCATTGTGTGGTATGGCGACTGCAACACGTCCTGCCGAAAGACTCTGCAACGCAAAGTGAGAGCAGCTGAGAAGATCATTGGTGTCTCTCTCCCCTCCCTCCAGGACATTTATGGAACCCGTCTCACCCGCAAAGCCCTCTGCATCACAGGTATCCCACTCACCCACCACACAGCTTCTTCAGCCTGCTGCCATCAGGGAGGAGACTGCAGAGTCTCCAGGCCAGGAGCAGCAGACTGATGGACAGCTTCATTCACCAGGCTGTCAGAAAGCTGAAATCTATCCCGAACTTGCCCCCCTCCCCTCTTCTGCCCCAGGCAGAACTGAACTATGACCAGCATTGGTCTGCTCACTACCTCATTCTCCATGGAACTGACGTCATTCCACTACCTCATCAGTCAGTTAAATAAAATAACTGCTCTTGCACCCTTTGCCACTTTAATCAGACTTAATAAGCTTTTGTTTTTGCACTAAATAATCTTTTATCTGCACTGTTGTTCACTTTATTGATTTGCACTCTATCTGTTTTTTGCCTTGCGCTCCTTTATCTTTATTTTTAATTTAATTTTATGTCTTTTTAACATTCCCTTATTGTATCTACATTTTATATTTTGATCTAGGTTTTTAGGTTTTAATGTTAATGTTATCTGTGTGCACCGGGGGTCTGATAGTAATGCAATTTCGATTCTCTGTATGTATGTACTTTACATGTGGAAGAATTGACAATAAAGCAGACTTGAACTTGAACTTGAACTGTACTGCACCACCACAAACACCCTAACAACTCCGCTGCACCACCACAAACACCCTAACAACTCCGCTGCACCACCACAAACACCCTAACAACTGCACTGCCTCACCACGAACACCCTAACAACTGCGCTGCACCATCCTTAACACCTTAACAACTGCACTGCCTCACCACGAACACCCTAAAAAGTGTGCTGCACCTCCTTGAACACCCTAACAACTGCGCTGCACCACCACGAACACCCTAACAACTGCCACCTTGAACACCCTAACAACTGCTCTGCACCACCACGGACACACTAACACCTGTGCTGCAACACCTTGAACACCCTAACAACTGCACTGCCTCACCACGAACACCCTAACAACTGCACTGCAGCACCCTGACACCTTTACAGTAGAACACCGTAGCAAGTGCATAGCAGTGCCTTTGCGGCTACACCCCCTGAATGACATAGCAACTCCTGGAAACCACCCAAATACCCTAGAAACTGTAGAGCAATGCACTTGCCACCCAGAAGATCCCAGCAGCTGCATAGCAACACCCTGGTAACGGCATAGCAATGCCATAGCAACCACATAGCTTCACTCTGGCAGCCACCCAGAACACCCTAGCAACTGTATAACAATGCACTGGGCACCAAGAATTCCCCTAGCAATTACAAAGCAACACCTTGGCAACCAGACATGACACCCAAAAACCCTAGCAACCACACAGCTTTACCATTACAAACAAACTAGTAGGCAAGTAGGCTTTAGGATAGCATGAGTAAATATACTCATTTCACTTGCTAAATACTGATTTCTGTTTGTCGTCATTCTCATGGGCCACTTCCTCTTTGCCTTTCTTTTCCTCTTTCACAATTTCCCTCAATCCTCTTTTTCTCTCTCTTTCTCTCTAGTGTCTTATTCCTATCAGACCAGTTTCAGTTTCAATCTCTGATGCACAATTATAAAACTTAAAGAAAAATAGATCACCCAAAAATTAAATGATACTTGAATGGTGTTTTTGTGATGAAATGGGAATGAGTAAATGGCAGAATAAAAAAAAAATTGGGTGAACTACTTCTTTAAAGTGACTGATTATAAGAATATTGTTCTGTGCTGTGTTTTGAAATGTGTGGACAGAAAACTGAGGAGTTTTTTTCTGCAATCGCACTTCCATGCATCTTTTTTTTTTGGTCTTGTCGTGTTTTTTTCTCGTCTTTATTGCAGAATTGAAGAAGTGGTCGAATGAGAAGTCTTACTGTGTGTGAGTTAGGCGGTCCGTAACTGGAGTGTGTTGACGTGTGTTTCAGGGCAGTGATGCCGGGCATGGTACTGTTTCGGCGACGCTGGTCAGTCGGCAGTGATGACCTGGTGTTACCCGCTTTCTTCCTGTTCATACTACACTGCATATGGTGAGTCTGTATTTGTGTTTGTCTGTACAGTTTGTTCTTTTACATTCATGCACGAGTAAACAGACATATTTTTACCTGCATTTCTGCAGTCTTGATGAGCATAAGACACTTTTTTTAAAAACATAAAAAATCTTACTGGTCCCAAACTTTTGAACTGTATGTGTATGGTATATGTAGATGTATGTATGTGTATCAATGCTTATGTAAATGATAAATTTGAATTTAATCAATGTGACAGTTACATAATAAATGGTTTAACATTTACAGACAGTTATGTCAGTTGTTGGTATTGATGTAAATAAGTTGAGGTTGTTATTACGGTTTATATTTTATAAAAATATAATGAAGAATAATGATAAATTTTGCCAAAACATACTCATTTTGGTTATTTTGAGGCGACAAACGTGTAAATTTGTATTCTGAAAATCTCTTTTTAACCCACGTGTCATAAATATCAGCTTTCCGAGGTTTGTACGATCGTGTGTATGTTCGTGTGATGTCATGGCTGTGCTCTTTCGGCAGGCTCGTGGTTCTGTCCGTGGTTCTCTTTGGGCTGCCGTACAGTTCAGGGCAATCATGCTCGGTCACGCTGGTGGATCACGGTCGCGGTTACCTGGGCATTCTGGTCAGCTGTCTGATCTGTGAGAGTGCCATCATGTGGCTGAGCATGAGAGGCAGCATCCTGTATACACAACCTAGAGAGGCAGTGCAGTATGTGCTCTATATACGGCTGGGTAAGATGCACACTTGCACATAAAAACAACCACTTCTACTAGTTCTCTTAATACATGCAATCTCACAAGTCAGCTCTGTTAACTAGCCTGCAAAGGCTGCATTGAGGCATCATAGACTGCTTCTGTGGTAATTTCTATTTCAAATGTTAAGGCAACATTGCAAGTATCCTTTTTGGAGAAAGCAATCCCTGAATGTGTTGTAGT
This sequence comes from Carassius auratus, assembly GCF_003368295.1. Taxonomy (NCBI): domain Eukaryota; kingdom Metazoa; phylum Chordata; class Actinopteri; order Cypriniformes; family Cyprinidae; genus Carassius; species Carassius auratus. The sequence goes on from NC_039274.1 coordinate 26,872,094, forward strand.
GAGCTCAGTGAAAAAATCCTGAGCTCTTAGTTCAATCCAATTAAAATTGACTATTTTGTTTAGTTATTGCATGTGTTGATTTTTTTTATTTTTTATTATTCAAACGCAGAGGTTAATGGAAGCTTGTTTTCACCATGGAATAAAAAAACAATTAAAGGGTAATTTCAGCCTTTTTTTGTCACAATTCGGACTTTTGTTTCTTGCAATTGCAAGTTTATATCTCACAATTCAAGCATTTTGTTTCCTAGAATTGTGAGTTTCTATCTTGCAATTGGAAGTTATAATCTAGTTATAAACAGGATTCTAAGTTTGTTTCTCGCATTTCTGACTTTGTCTGAAATTTTATTGTACGTTAAATAATTAAGTTTTTTTGCTTCTGCCTCAGAATAGAAAATAGTTGCAACCTTTTATCTCAAGATTCAGATTTTTTTCTCGCAATTGCAAATTCACATCTCGCAATTCAGACCTTTTCCCTCAGAAATCAGAATTTAATTTTTTTGCATTTCTGACTTTCTTCTCCGAATTTTCAGTTTTCATTTAATAATAGTTTTTTTTGCTGCTGCCACAGAATAAAAATTTTCTCGCAATTGCAAATTCAAATTTTACAATTCAGACTTTTCCCTCAGAATTCTTAATGTACATCTTGCACTTCTGACTCTTCTCTGAATTTTTTGTTTACATCATGGGATTCTGTTTTATTGTTTCTGCAATATAATACAAATTAAAAAGGTAACTTCAACGTTTTATCGACTTGTTAGAATTGCGAGTTTTCTGTCTCATTATCTTAAGTTACAAACTTACAATTTTATCCCATGATGGAAACAAGCTTCCATTTGAGTGAGTTTTGACCAAATCAATGAACAAAGTATGAGCAATAATAATCCTAATGCTTACCATAACAAGATTTTTTGAGTTGCGTTGTTTCACTGCAGATTTACAGTGCAACATGATGAAAACTCCTACTCCATGTGGTTAGGTCCTAAATCATCCCTTGAATTGTTTGCTCTCTCTGCAGCCATCCTGCTAGTGGAGCTGGTGTATGCGGTGGTGGGCATCGCCTGGTTGGTGCAGTACTACCAGCCCTGCTCCGACATCACTGCCAAGAACCTCGCCCTGGGTAAGACATGAATCAAAACCATAAGAGCAGGCATTACTAAATCACTACTCCGGCTATCTTGAATAGTAAAATAAAATCCCTTCCTTGCTTCATGTTGTTCTCTCGCTTGTAAAGGTGAAACAGAACATAGTTGATCATTTGAAAGTGTTTCTAAGTCTTGCCAATTTAAAAATGTAAGTGTTTTTAACATTTCAAGCACTCAAGAACTCAATTCGGTACTTGAGCATTGTTATTTGTGCGCGCACACTCAAAGCATCATGTTTCAGACAACAGAACTAATCCTCTTTCACGTATCCTTGCGCTTGAGCAGACAATAACACACAAAATAATCTACAAATGTCTGTCTCAGCAAAGATTCCCTTAATAAGTTGGTTGTGTTTTGAATGAATGAAGAAAGTCTTAAAGGGACAGTAGCCTATAAATACCTGCTGCTGTCTGTGTAATTAATGTTATTCAAGAAAACACAGCTTTAACTGTTTCATTTATACAGTGAACAATAGGCAATGCTATTTTACACTTAATTATTACATTTCTGTGCCTGAAAACTAATGTTAGACATTACTTTATTTGTAGATTTGTTATGTTTTATCTATGCTTTTAATTTTTTGTTTGTGCTTCATTTGTTACTGATGGTTCACTTGTCTTTAGTTATAATAGTTGACCTTTTTTAGTTATGATACTAGTTTCTGCTGTGGTATCAAAGTATTTGAAGTGTTCTTTAAATAATAAATTTTTTTTTTGCTCATCCAAAAATCGACTCAAAATCTGTAATTTGATCCGAGCCGTGCATTTTGTGATCTGTTGGACTGAATGACAGAAGTTTTGAATCATGCTGATTTGTCCACAGTGAAGTTTAGCTGATATCTTTTTTTTATTAGGGCTGTTTAAATTCATTTTGGCTGCCAAAATCTGAAGAATGCCTGTCCGAAGGGCTACAAGGGATTTTGAAATTAAAAGCCCTTAAGTGGCATGTAGGGGTTGGGAAATATGACTTAAAATCTGACATTGTGAGTAATTTTATAACCATCTTAATGATATATAGATCACATATCACGGTGTTGTTGTTTTTTTATTAAATAATAAACTAGTTAATATTTAACAACCACTGCTTGTTTTTGGAGAATCCAGTAAATTAAATACTTCACACATATAAAATGTACTAAATTAAACTAAAAGTTCTAGCTTGCTTTGTCAAATAAACCTTGCTGTCACGGTTTGCAAGGGAGGAACTCAGGTGCAGACAGGATTTACAACACAAACAGGTTTATTACAAAAAGGGGAAAATAAAAACCCACGAGGGGGAAAACAAGGACTAGGGCAGACACAAAAATAACTAAACAGGACTGATAAGGCAAGATAAACAAAGACTCAAAACTAGAGAACACTGACTACAAATAAACACTCACGGTATACAGGACACAGTATCTCAAGGGGTTACCGGGGTATAATCACGAATCACAATCACAAATCTTAGGGAACAATTCTCATCAGAGGTACACTTCTCACAAGACTGACCAGTAGGAATACATATGTGAAACAATGAACCGACGCAAGACAGAGCACACTAGGAGATCTAAATAGGGGGAACAATCAAGACACGACAGGTGGCACAGATGGGACAATCAAGACACGACTAGGTTAACAAGGGGGGCGGGGCAAGGGAACGAGACAACACAAGCACATGGCCCAAAGACAAGGCCATGCGCTTGTACACAAAACACGGGTCTGTCATGATCCTGCCTCAAGACTAGGAAAAATCAAGGACACGAGGGCAGAATCATGACACTTGCAGTGTATATAAACGAATATTGTTGGCTCCTTCTCAAAATGCTTTTGTTCCTCACTTTGGATAAAAGTCATTTGATCTTTTTCTCTCTATTTTAATTTGCATGGATGCAAACCAAAAGACAAGATTATTCATAACGAATGTATCATAAGTCTGGGATCAGAGCCACGTTTAAAGCCGTTTTGAATTCTGTATTAATGTTGCATCATCATTCAGTCACATGATCCTTCAGAAATCATTCTAGTATGCTGATTTGCTGCTCATTTCTTATTGATGGGCAGATATTAATGATGGGTCTTATTATTGTCAATGTTGTTAAGAAATTGTGAGCCCTAACATGCCTCACAACTGTTGGAAACAAGTAAAAAAAATAAAATAAACCATATTCTTCAGAGGGTGTGGCTTGATGAGGCAGTCCAGGCATCTGTTAAAATCTCATGAAACCTCCCCTTGTTAATCTCTGCAGATTTCTGAAAACCTGAAAGTCATTTATAGCTATTTATGTCCTGGAATCTTAACGCGCGCTTTCTAACAATACGCCTAGTGTAGCTTTTCCCATGTGTGTGCAGACCATGAATCAGTGTCGCTCATTGTCCTCCCCCATCCCATAATAGCACACTTCACTTCCATGCCAATCATCTGTCTATACCAGACACGAACTGACAAAGAGACAGCTGGTTAGTTTTACTGTAAAGTGCTTCCTGCTGGACTGAATGTATAAGCGCCAAATGAAGATGTATATTGTACATTTTAAATGAGTAAATTTGTTTGGTTTATTCATTTATTTTCGACAGGAATTGTGGCGTGTAATTGGTTGGTCATCTTCAGTTTGTGTTTCACCATGATGTGTACCTTTGACCCCACCGGACGGACCTTTGTGAAGCTGAAAGCAACTCGCCGCCGTCAGCGTAACCTCACAACATACACTCTCAGGTACAGTGCTTAACAGTGGTCATGCTAGCTTGTTTCGGGATATCTTTTGCAAAGTTTTACAATTCTCCCACCTTTTAAGTGTCCATTCATTAAATATTTTGTTCATTAATTATTTTGTTATTTCTATTATGCTTTATGCATCAAATAAAAGTGTAGTGTTTATTTCCCCTATTTAAATCCACACCATAGATTTTTTTTCACAGATTGCTAAAAGTGCACATTTTATGCAGTGTTGTTATTATTTACTGAAAATAAAACTTAAAAAAAATATATATACATTTTAATTGAAAATAATTGTATAAATTAAGTATAGGTTCTAAGTAAGTTGAAGTACAAAAAGAAAATACAAATATTACACATTTTAATTAAAAATAAATTAAAGCTAAATAAAAACGATTAAAAAGCAAAAACTAATAAAAATACAATCACTTAAACTAATTTTAAAATGAAGAACTTAAACTTGTTTTATTTCGATTAAGCAGCATTTATTTTAAGTGGAAGTACTTAAATCAAATAAATAAATAAAAGAAATATTTAAAAGTAGAAATATTAAAAAACAAAAATGAATAGAAAATGAGAAAAGCACATGAAATTACTATAATATTATAATTATAATTGAAAAAAAAATTAATGAATTCATGAATTGTGTACTGCTTTTTTGTTAAGTGCATTGAGTAAATATTATGTAAAATAAGTTTTCGTTTCATTTCATCAATCTCGTGCACATCTCATTTTTCAATATTAACTGGAATTGTGTATTTTATACAGTACAGACCAAAAGTTTGGACACACCTTTCATTCAAAGAGTTTTCTTTATTTTCATGACTATGAAAATTGTAGATTCACACTGAAGGCATCAAAACTATGAATTAACACATGTGGAATTATATATGGAATTATATACATAACAAAAAGAGTGTGAAACAACTGAAAATATGTCATATTGTAGGTTCTTCAAAGTAGCCTCCTTTTGCTTTGATTACTGCTTTGCACACTCTTGGCATTCTCTTGATGAGCTTCAAGAGGTAGTCACCTGAAATGGTCTTCCAACAGTCTTGAAGGAGTTCCCCGAGAGATGATTAGCACTTGTTGGCCCTTTTGCCTTCTGTCTGCGGTCCAGCTCATCCCTAAACCATCTGGATTGGGTTCAGGTCCGGTGACTGTGGAGGCCAGGTCATCTGGCGCAGCACCCCATCACTTTCCTTCTTGGTCAAATAGCCCTCGATGCCTTCAGTGTGACTCTACAATTTTCATAGTCATGAAAATAAAGAAAACTCTTTGAATGCGAAGGTGTGTCCAAACCTTTGCTCTGTACTGTATATACCGGTATGTGTATATATATATATATTGACCTATTATTCATGATATTGGCTTAGTTGGGTTTTATCTCTTTCAGACACAGGCTAGAAGAAGGTCAAGCCAGCAGCTGGAGCAGGAGACTCAAGTTCTTCATGTGCTGCACTCGAACAAAAGATACACAATCCGTAAGACTCCAACACCAACTCAGATACACACAGATGCCAGTTACTGTGAGAGCGTCTCACACACACACACACACACACATTCTCAGCAGAAGATGTTCTCTCTCAGGACGCTTACTCTGAGGTGGCCAGCTTGTTCGCCGAGTTTTTCCGGGATCTGGATATCGTGCCGAGTGACATCATCGCTGGCTTGGTCCTGCTCCGACAGAGACAGCGGGCCAAGAGGGCAGCCATCTTGGATCAGGTGTGCATTAGCTTGTCTTTAACATTACTTTTGATTGGATGATTATCCCTCACTGTCCAAATGATAACACTTTCTCTCTCTCTCTCTCTCTCTTTTCAGGGAAACAATGACGTTTTAGCCTTTCTGTCCGGGATACCTGTAACTCGCAACACTAAATACTTGGACCTCAAGAACTCGGTATTTGAAGAATACAATATATGTGTGTGCTTGTGTTGATGTATGTTTGTTATTTATGATGGTCTCCTTCTGTTTACAGTCTGAGATGGCCATGTATAAGGAGGTGTGTTACTACATGCTGTTTGCCATGGCGGCGTATGGCTGGCCTGTATATCTTTTAAGAAAACCAGCGTGTGGACTCTGCAAACTTGTCAGCACTTGCTCGTACGTTTAAATATGATATGTTTGTTCCACACAGTTGGTAGGAAATGAGATAAGAGCGAATAAGAGAGGCTCTTATAATGGTATAGTTACCTGATGTCATGTTTTTGGTAGACTTAGCTCTTTATTAAACCTAAAGCTGAATTAAACTAAAGTTGAAGCCTAGTCCTAACTACCAGGGGTGCGCGGCAATTAATTAAATTGTTGTCAAATATTAATTGATTTTTGAATTAATAATACATGACATGTCATGAGTATAATTATAAAATATATATGTCATTTATTATAAATTAGAACATGCAAAAATTGTGTGTGCGCGTATTTTGAACCACTGTGTTTTGCTCGTTTGTGTGGGAAAATTTTCGAATGATTTAAAATATAATAAAATACAAGATAAATACTTATAATAATTATTTTATATATTTTAACAAGTACAGGTCAGAATAAGTATGTTGTTTCTTTTTTACATAAATCTATCTGGAACATTATTTCACCTATATTTTAGCCTTTTATTTTCAAAAAGTTATTTGAAACATTAAAATGTGACATGTATGTATGTGTTTGTGTGTGTGTGTGTGTGTGTGTGTGTGTGTGTGTGTGTGTGTGTATATATATATATATATATATATATATATATATATATATATATAGTTTTTTTTTTCATTTTAGAATTGATATTTTACTTTTGTCATTTGATATTTGACTATTGTCATTGAGTGTATATATATATATATATATATATATATATATATATATATAATTTTAAGCATAATGTATAGTTAATGTGATTTATTGTCAATAAGAAATCACATTCTTATTTTATTTACATTTTATATATTTTTTAACATTGATAATATATATTTTTTTATAGGACATATAAATGAAATCAAATTACTTTTTTTTCCCTTCTGTCTCTTCTCTTTTCTTCTCTCTCTTGTCAGCTGTAACTCTTCAGTTTCAGGTTCTCGTCTCTCTCAGTCCATCACCGTTGAGGAGGATAACTGCTGTGGCTGTAACGTTCTTGCCATCCGACGTCAATTTCTGGACCGAGACCTTAAAGAGGTCCAGATTGTCTACACATCCTGCCATGATGCGGTATGGCATCTTAAATTAATTCCTCAGCCCCCGTCCTGCAGACTCCTGAGGCGTAATGTCTTGTGTGATAAATGTCTGTTCACAACACTGAGTCATCGCCAGACGAAAATAGTTCAATTTGAGAAGCCGTAGCTAAATTGATAAATGTGAAACGTGTGATTTATACAAGTTATTGTATGTATTTTTGATGGGATTTGCAGGTTTATGAGACGCCCTTCTTTGTAGCAGTCGATCATGCAAAGAAAAAAGTCGTGATCAGCATCAGAGGGACTTTGTCCCCTAAGGTGGGTCAACCACACGTGTACTTTTAACAGCTCTTTCTCATTTTACACATAACCTCGTGATGTCAGGCTTAATTATATCTTCATCCAATTAAAATACTAGTTGTTTATAAGCAGAATACTTGAGCAGTGACAAAAGAAAGTACTTTAACACACATTTTGAGGATAAAAATCTGACTGTAGTACTAAGCTATTGATTTGCTACAATCCTGTGCTAGTTTCATGTTTCTCAAATCACTCTGTGGTCTCTTCCATTTCACATAATAAAATAACTTGGACTCAAATCAATACTTCATGTCCATTTATTTATTTATTTGAGAAGTAGCCATATATGATGTACAGTGAGACAGTCAATATTTTAAAATAAAGCATTAATGGCTAGTTTGCTGTAAATTTGTTCCCCTTTTGCTGTCTTTCTCTGTCATTCTCAGGACGCTTTAACGGATCTTACGGGTGATTCTGAGCGTTTGCCTGTAGAAGAGCAGCACGGCACATGGCTCGGACACAAGGTGCTATAAAAACACATGCATATTGACACATATGAACGCAAAAACTTTGCACACTCATTCCCATGAATCTTTCATTTAGGGAATGGTTTATTCGGCTGAATACATAAAGAAGAAACTAGAGCAAGAAATGATTCTCTCTCAAGCCTTTGGGAGAGATCTGGTAAGTGTAAACACATGATTCTGCGCGTTATGGTTATTAATTTAGACATCACAGAGCTTACTTGTATTATTTTCCCACAGACTGCAAAAGTGTTCATATAATTTTCTAAAACTTATATGAAGCTTCACTTTGACGAAGCAGTTTTTCTCTACATGCATGCAACACACCAGCATTAAACGTCATTAAATACATGTCAGCACAGCTTATTAAAAATACAAATTCAGCACTGTTGAACCTTCTACAGGCTTTCTTTCCTCCCTTTAAATGCTATTATTAATAAATGACCAAAATCTAATATCAGACAACCTCTAATTTTGTATGTAACAACTTAAAAAAAGGCTGGATGTCTGCCTGTTTTAAGTAAAAGAATCTGAGATTCATAATTCATTTTAAGAGCATATTGGGTTGTTCTGTATGAATATACAGTATTCATTTTATTTGTGCAGGTCTTAAAATGTCTCCGTTTATTTTTTAGTATCAGATGAGTAACGAGACGAAACTTAGACAACTTCAGACAACATTTGCATGATATGATGTGACACTAAAAGCCCCGGATCGTGGTGTTTGTGTGTGTCTCAGGGTAAAGGGACGATGCACTACGGGCTGGTGATTGTGGGTCACTCTCTTGGTGCGGGTACGGCTGCCATCCTGTCCTTCCTCCTCCGGCCGCAGTATCCTTCACTGCACTGCTATTCCTACTCCCCTCCCGGCGGCCTGCTCAGGTCAGTGTGACCTCTCGATTGTTGATCTGGCATCCGTTTTACACTACATTTTTATAGAGAAAGCTGAGAACTCATCGCCTCTGAGAGAGAGAGAAACAGTGTCTGGCCGTCACCGAAGCATGATGACATTAGATAAGAGATCTGATGTGTTAAAGGATTGTTTTGTGCCAAAATCAACTTATTGTCATTATTGTTACAATTGGATGTCGTTCCAAAACTGTATTATTTTCTTTCTGCTCCGAATCATACATTTAGAAGTTCGGTTTCCACTCCAGGAAAGTGAATCGTCATTTATAAGCTCTAAAAAAAGCATCATAAAAATAATCTTCTGAAGCCATCGTCGTCATTAAAAAACCATAATGGCATTGGTTATTTTATTTTGATTATTTTACTAAATTTGAAAGGGATTTGTCACAAGCTATGGATCTTCTTCTCTGTAATGCAATTTGTTGTGGGAAATCTTAGCCCAAAAAACATGCATAGATGCACAAATCCACAGGATGCACTAATCTTTTATTTGAGTTGAGAGTCAAAATGTTTTCTGAGTTTTTGGTTTAATTCAGTAGGTTAATGGCAAAACTCTTACCTGCCACACTGACATATTCTTTGTGAATCTAAATATAAAGTCATCATTAAATTGTGTGTTGAACCTCACATTTCACTCTGAAATCTGTCACATTATGGCAGAAGAAGAACAGATTGTAAACTGTTTTTATGTTGACCTATTCTGAACACAAGCTTCGGTTTCTGTTTAATTCGTAGTGAGGATGCAATGGAGTACTCGAAAGATTTCGTCACCTCAGTCGTGTTGGGAAAAGATCTGGTCCCCAGGTAAGTGAGTGTTCAGTTGTGCTCGGATGCGTTTATAAGTCTGAGCAGACCCATGTTAATGTTTGCTGTTGTGTTCGTTCAGGATTGGCCTCTCTCAGCTTGAGGGCTTCCGTCGCCACTTACTTGAAGTCCTACAGAAGAGTGATAAACCAAAGGTGACCTGCTTAAACTGGCTTATTCCCAGAGTCTCAGTGTGCGTTCAGTTTTGTTGAAAAGAACAGTTACTGTTTACTGTTACTATTATATTGATTCCATTCCAATAATGTGATACAGTTCTAAGGGAACACAACTGAATAACACTATAAAGGAAAGAACATTTATACCTTGATAAATGTTTTTTTTTTTTACACACACCTTGCTTTGAATTTTCTTTATTCCCTTCAGTCACTGGCATGTTTGGACACAATATGATCTTCAATCACTCTATTATTATTATTGCACAATTAGGAGGATCACGGCCCTCACAAGAAGTGGTTACGTTTTCTATAATGAACAGTTGACTGTACACTGAAATAAATGTGTACATTTGTACAAGTGTGTACAGAATCAAGAATTCTAGAGGGTCTATGCATGTGGGTGATGGCGCAGGAGCATTTATTATCATTGAAGTGTTCCATAATTAACTGTCCTCATTATATCGATCACATTGGGCTTTTCCCTTATCCTTTTCCTCTGGGCGAATAAAGTCAATTATAAATAATGTTACTATTTATAACCACAGATGTGGGATTTTTTTGCACTGCAAACTGATTTTTCTTTTTTACGTCTCTTTTCTAGTTCACTAATTGGACCATTAAACTTTTTTCTCAAGGTTGTGGCTTTGAGCTTTTAATTTGCGTGCAGTTTAAAAAATACACTACCATTCAAAGGTTTGGAATCAGTAAGATGTAAAAAAAAAAAAAAAAGAAATGGTGTTTTGCAAGTTTTTTTTTTTTTTTTTACTAGTTATAGAATAACAAATAGCAATTTCTGAAAATGTACTCACCCTCAGGCCAGAGTTTGTTTCCTCATTGTAACAGATTTGGATTAATTTTTTTTTGGGAGATCCTTCACAGTGAATGGGTGCCGTCAAAACGAGTTTAACCACTGAACTGATTAAAACCACAGTAATCCGCAGGTAACTCCAGTCGATCAGTTCACATCTTGTGAAGTGAAATGCTGCATGTTTATAAAAAAAAAAAATCCATCTATACTTTTCAATCTTCACACCGTTGCTTTCTCCAGTGAAAAAATCATCTTGTCTGAATCAGAAGAGAAATATGCACAGACCAGCACTGTTTACTAGCAAATACAGTTCTAAACAAACATATCGGTGGATTTTAATGGGGCTGGGCTTTTTAAATTGGAAGAAGCGTTATCATGTGTTACAGAATCATATTTTGGCGAGAAGTGATGTTTTAATGTTAATGATGAATTTGTTTCTTACAAATATTCATATTTTTACTTCACAAGACATTAACCAATAAACTGGAGCCTTGTGGATTACTTGTGAATTATTGTGATGTTTTTATCAGCTATTTGGCTCACTGTTTGGGCACCCATTCACTGCAGAGGATCCATTGGTGATGTAATGCTAAATATGTCCAAACTTGTTCAGATGAAGAAACAAGCTCATATACATCATGGCTGGCACAGAGTACATAAAAAAAAATCTTATTGACCATAAACTTTTGAACAGAACAGTACTTCATATTAGGGCTTACATAACTTATAGTAGACCAGCTGTCCAGAAAGTAGTCACCTACTCAGTTTAGCTTATATAAATGACTCACCACTAACCAAACAACTTTTTTTGCTATTTCTATCAAATCCAACACTGCAATGACGTGCATCTGAGATGATGCATGAAAGAAATGAAGGCCAGATTAACTCAGTTTGCATCCTGAACAGCGTCTTATATCTCACTTATATGTTCTGCCAGGCTCTGATTAATTTCAGGGAACTTTGTGAGAAATTTGGCCTCTATGTGATGCATTTCTGCATAATCGCACTGCTGCTTTGCTGGATAGCTGCTCTCAGCAGGAAATGATGCTTGAAATGCTGCCTGCGTAGGCAGCTCACTAGGTTTTGGAACAGAGCCTGTAAGTTTCTTTTTCGATTGTTTATTTCAGTGGCGGATTATTGCTGGGGGTACAAAGTGCATCCCTAAATCAGAGCTACCCCTGGATGAGGAAGCCCCTGTATCTCAGGGCGTGACCCCCTCTAACTCCCGCCTGTGGCTGCACCCCAGTGACCTGAGCATCGCCCTGTCAGCCTCCACGCCGCTCTATCCACCGGGACGGGTCATTCATGTGGTGCACAACCACCCGCCTGAGATCTGGTGAGTAGAGAGGAAGTAAATTAAATGGATTAGTGGGACAAGAAAATGGGTTTCTTCTTTTCAGATATAGGGTACACTACAGTGGCCCAGTACAATATTGACATTTTTTTTTATAGATTCTGCTTGTTTAAGATTTCCTGCTTGTTAATTTAGCTGTAGGAAAAGATGTAAATGGGCACATAAACAGAAGTGTGTTTGAAGTTTAAAAATGTACACTATTCTTCAAAAGTTTAGATTCAGTAAGTTTTTGAAAGCAGTATTTTATGCTCACCATAGCTGCATTTATTTGATAAAAATTGTAATAATGTCCAATATTATTTTTTATTTAAAACAACTGTTTTCTATTTGATGATATTTTAAACTGTAATTTATTCCTGTGGTGCAAAGCTGAATTTTCAGCATCATTCCTCCAGTCTTCAGAGTCACATGATCCTTCAAAAACCATTCTAATATGATTTGCCGCTTAAGAAACATTTATTATTATCAATGTTGAAAATAATTATGATGCCTTTTTATGGGGTTTGTGTGTGTGTGTGTGTTTATTGTGTACAAGTGTTTCATTATTGATCAATTTAATGCAGCTGAATATATGTATTTATTTATTTATTTATGTATTTAAAAAATCGGACTTACCTTAAACTTTTGAACAGTAATGTAAGTACTACTAGTAAGTATAATCAATATTTGGAAAATGTGTGTCTCTTGGGCAAATCTTTCAGACGTGCAGTGTTTTTACCCCAAAAAATAAAAGGTTTGTTCTTTAGAAATAAGTTTTTTTTTTTATTAAACCTTTTTTCTTTTCTTTTTTTACTTTGATGGCAGTTGGGGGTCTACAAAAAATACAGGTCTATTGAAATGCAAATGTTGCTAAGGTGATAATTATTTATTTGTTAGTTACAGAGGTTTTTTTTCCTCAAAATTACTCTTCAAATCATGATTTCAATAGTGCAGACAAATAACACATGGTCTCTCTGTGGACTTCTACATGTTTGGAAATAGCTTTTTTAATTCAATTCGGTGCTGCTATGAGGACTGGGACCTTTCATTTCCAGTAATGAACTTTGCATGCATCACATCCTGCATTTATCTGAGTCAAAGTTTGGCTAGAGTCTACGCAGTTTTACTGTAAGTCTGATATTCCTCATACCATCTCTCTCTCTCTCTGGCTCTATGTAGTTGTGGTCAGGAAGAGCCCACTTACTCCGCTCTATGGGGGGATAACAAGGCCTTTGATGAGGTCATCATTTCTCCAGCCATGCTGAATGAACACATGCCCCATGTGGTGATGGATGGCGTCAACAAGGTGTGTGGTTTTATATTCATGTGTGTTTTGTGCATGTTTTCCTGGCTAACTCTTGCTAAATGCAAAGTTATGTTCATCTTCATTCTGGGCAAATCTGAGTAACAAGGTAAATGCAATAAGAATATGAAATAAAATAGCAAACTTTCCACTAGGACTGGAGAATATATAAAATATTTCTAAAATAAATACAGTGATTTTGCATAATAAAAATATTGGGATTATTTTGATGCGCTTGTATTGAAGTTTCCTTGAGTCTCATTAGTCTAGTTTTGCAATCTTTGCTTGGCTTATGATTTTTATATGAGTATGAGACCATTAAGGTAAAGCTGTTTTAATAATGCATCTGATTCAACTTTAGTAACAAATTTTGAATTGGCTATTTTGATTAATTTCTGTAATTCAGTTCAGTCTATCCATTTCAGTCAATTGATGCAAAAGTCAAAACAATGATTCATTTGCATCATCCCTCAAAAAAAACAAGTCTCTCTGTGTGGTTAGAAATGTTTTTAATAAATTAAATTTGTGCTGTATTTAAACATTTTGAATCATAGTTTCTTTGATTGGGAGAAAATGACCAAAATGACCAAGCCATTTCAGAAGTAATAATATTCAGAAATATTGCATTTATAAAGCTGTCCAAATGAATTCTTAGCCATGCATATTACTAATCAAAAATTAAGTTTTGATATATTTACAGTAGGAAATGTACAAAATATCTTCATGGAATATGATCTTTACTTAATATCCTAATGATTTCTGGCATAAAAGAAAAATCTATAATTTTTTCCCATACAATGTTTTTTTGGCTATTTCTAAAAATACACCCCTGCGACTTAAGACTGCTCCAGGGTCACACACACACAAAATGTTACCAAAAAGTACCAATGGATTCTGGAGTGCCCAGATCTGTCTTTGTTATCAGAATGGGTTTGGGGTCATTGAATCAGTTGCTTGGATGGCTTTTGGGCTGCAGGGGACAGGTATATGTGTTGCAGGTCTGTGTCAACATCTTGTGTATTCTGTCTGGACATTCACGTCTTTGTTTTTGTTTTTGTCTGCCGTCAACAGGATTCCACGAACATAAAAGCATTTCTGGCATGGCTGTTCCTTCTTCCTATTGCTATTACTATTGCTCATATTTAAGGATAGGAGTTTGTTCAGACCCCTAATCTAAAGTATTCAACTTTGGGTGCATAACTTGTCCTGCTGCAAATCTAGCTGCTCTTAATTTGTTTTGTTTTCTTTTGAAAGTATGTTCCTTTGTTCTTATGCCTGTTGTATGGTAATGTGTTGGTTTGTCTTCACAGGTGCTGGAAAACCCATATTTAATTTCAGAACTGATTGCTGCACAGTTTGGAAACCAGAGAGCTAGCATCCAAGCGTGTGTTTCTGTCCCTAACGCACTCCCAGATCCCTCTCTAACACCTCTCTCTTCAGATGAATGTTTTATGGTTACAGAAACAGGCTCTACTTCTCAGACTCCCAGTGAAACAGTTTCTGTCCAGCCACGAGCTTCAGACACTCACAGGAACGGTTTATCGCTCGATAATACTGTCAGTCTTCAAGCAGTTTCCAAGTCAGACCCTCAGAACACTATCACAGAAACTCTCACCCCTGTTATGTCTGTCACTGTAGATGCATCTTCAATTAGTTTAGATATAAAGCCAGGAGACAGTTTCTGTGTCCTTCAACAACCATCAACATGTCCATCTCAGTCTGAATCCCCAACGGTTGCATGTGCTCCCATAAACACTGGCCAGTTGAACATTACATTAACCTCTACATTAGAAATGCCCTCATCTGTCCAAGACTCAACCATTGCCTTTAAAGGCTCTATATCTTCCAAAGTGACAGATGAGTCCCCAACTCAATTCCAGCAGACAACTTCCCAAAGTATCACTCCATTTCCAAACACATCAGATTCCCCATCTCTGTTGAAAACCAGCATAGATCCAGGCTTTTCAGAGATCTCCTCAACCGGACTAATGTCTAAAAGCACATCAGCTGATCTCTCAGCCGAGAACGATTCTGCAGAATCTGACATTTTTGATAACACACCTTTAACTTCTCCTCAGTCTAGATTGAGTTTCTCGACTGCTCGATCTGAAAAGACCACTTTTAGTGCCACATGTTACATCTCAAGCCTCTGATATACACTACAGATCAAAAGTCTGGGGTCAGTTATATATGTGTGTGTGTGTGTGTGTGTGTGTTTGTGTGACCCTGGAACACAAAACCAGTCTCTCTGTTTTCAGGTTCTCAAAATTGAGATTTATAAATGATAAGCTTTCCATTGATGTATGGTTTATTAGGATCAGACAATATTTGGCAGAGATACAACTGTTTGAAAATCTGGAATCTGATGATGAAAAAAAATTAAAATATTGAGAAAATCACCTTTAAAGTTGTGCAAATAAATCTCTTAGCAATGCATATTACTTATCAAAAATTAAGGTTTAATACATTTACTGTTGTAAAAAAATATATATCTTCATGGAACATAATCTTTACTTAATATCCTAATGATTTTTGGCATAAAAGAAAAATCTATAATTTTGACCCATACAATGTTTTTTTGGCTATAGTTACAAATATACCCCAGTGACTTAAGACTGGTTTTGTTGTCTTTGGTCACACACACACACACACACACACACACACACATACACACACACACACACACATATACACATAAACCTAATACTTTTATTCAACAAGATATTTATCAAGTTAAACAAATTATATTTCAAAAAAATGTCATTTTCTTTACTTAATATTCATCAAAGGATCCTGAAAAAGCATCAGTTTCCACATCAATATTAAGCAGCACGACTGTTTTCAACATTATTAATTAAAATAAATATTTCTTGAGAATCATATTAGCCTATTAGAATTATTATTGAAGGAAAATGTAAATTGTAATACTTTTACTGTATTTTTCTTTTTTTTATGGTGAAATGGGTCAACATAATAGAGTTATTCCAAATACATAAAAATCTGACCAACCCCAAAGTTTTGAATGGCAGTGTATGTCACACAATGTACAGTACAACCAAATGCATGTGCTTTCTTCCTTTGCAGCTCATAATCTCTGTTCGTCGCTGCCGGAAATATCCATCAGCTCGAGCTTTGGGCATCTGTGGTGTCATTCTCTTCCTTTCTGCAGGTTCCTGGTCTCTCTGTCAGTTCTTCTTAACTTCCTGTTTTGATCTCTGGTTTATGCTTTAGCAGTTTGCAGCAGGATTTTGATTGCAGCTTTTGTCCCTCTGCGTGCGCCTTGAGTTTGTCACCTGGTCTTTTACGTTTGGTGCATTACTCTTGGAGGTGGATTCATTTAGGCCTGTGGTGCTTCTTGCGGGGGGCATCAGTGTTTGTTTACCCTGCTTGTTGGTGGTGGTAGTTCTGCCTCAGAGGGCACATTTAAAGGAACAGTGAACATTGTGTCATCATTTACTCACCCTAATGTTGTTCCAACATATATGACCAGGATAAAAATCTCATCATATCATTTTATTTTATTTTATTATTTTTTTTGGCTGTAATATTGGAGAAGAATCTGAATGTCTGCAGAAAATGTGCTAAATGGACCATTGGATTAAAAATCAATGTTTACTCACTAATCATTTGAGCTAACATGTAGTTTACCGTTCATTTGAGATGCTTTTTTATATTATTATTACTAAAATGTATTCAGTTGCTTTTATTTTAAATAAATGGTTTTGTGCAATTATTTTGTTATTGTTTGTAGTATGCAGGTTGTATTTTTTTATTATTATTATTATTTTTATTTTTTTTGCATGCTACATGTACATCATTATTTACACAGTTTCTTCCATTGCATTTCATTATATCCATTTACTTATATTTGTCTCTAATTTACTGATTATTGTCTCTAACTCTATACATACTCATGTTTCCACACATTAATAAAGAAATATGCATTATTATTTTGTGGGTGTTGGACTTCTACCTTTGTTGTTCCACTCAACTTTGTCCTTGTTGATTGTCCTGCTGGATTTGTGTCCATCGTGCACATAATACAGATCATTTTATGTCACTCTGTAATTGTGTTTAAAATTAAGAAATATTCTTATGTAAAGTGTTACGCTTGATGGCTCAGTTACACTTGGTGTCAAAAAATATGAAAGTAATTTTAATTGAATATCAAAAGCATTCAATCTTCCTAGTATGTTTACAAAGTATTTATTTTGATTCGTTTTGTTCAAATAAATTTATGCTTCAATAATCTGTAGTTAACATTGTATGTGATAAAAAAAAATGTGTATCTTAAAATTGCGCTTTACCTTATAAAAATGTTTTGAGGTGCATTTATTTCATCTTGATATCATATAATACATAAATAAGATTTTTCACAATTTCAAGTAGGCTGTGAGACCTGCTTGTTTCTGTCTATTCATTCATTTATTCATGTGTATTTTATTTTTTTTTAACTGCCTTGTGTTTCTCTTTTCCTCTATATCCTGCAGGTTTTGGAAAACTATAATAAAGGGAAGACAGCTTTACTGTCTGCTGCTAAAATAATGGTTAGTCCTACAGAAGTGGACCTGAATCCAGAAACGGTTTTCCTCGATGCGTCTAGTTCACCGCAGCCCACGCCTGCCACACATCACCGCAGAAACAGTAGTGTCCGGTGAGTCACGAGGGCCGATCAGTGTTTGAAACCACCTGACTGACCAATCACACCACACCAATGAGTGATCAATGATGTAGTTATTCTTTAGGTGTTTTAAGCATTTCTTATCATCTGATTTTAACACTATTTGCCTGTCCTTCTCACTCATGCCGACTGCAGAGGTACAGTGTATGGTGCTACACAGTTCCCCCCTCGTCCTCTTTGGTTCAGTAGAAAAGATCAGCCTAGATTTTAGTTACATTAGTGTTGCCTAACCACAAACCTATTCTTTCCCCTCTTTCAAAATTTTTCCTTCCTTTTTCCTGTTCTCTGCTCATATATATGTAATATTTAATAACATTTGTATTATTTATATAATTTATAATATTTAAATGATTTTTTTTTTCATCAAACTTTTTATTTTGACTCTATTTTATGGCATTTTTTTATGTTTTAATTTAATTGAATTACTTATGGATCCCCTCCCATCTGCTATCACACTTTTATTTAATTCCCCTCATTTTATTTGTCATCACCCTTCTCTTTCTTCCCTCCATGCTGTCTGTCTCTCTGGTCTCTGTTTATTTACTGTACATGCTACTCTACACCTGTGCCCACTTCCTGTCTTGTCCTGCTGTAGTTCCTGTGCCCGCTCTGAGATCTCGCTGGATGGCTTCTCGGAGTGTCCGCCTCCTCCTGTCCCCGTGGTGCTCACCGGCGCTCGTGAGCGATTGGCCGTGGAGCTGCGGGAGCGAAAAGCCCCCTTGGCCATCATGGAAAGTCTTTCTGACGCCGAATCCGTCTACAGCTTGGACTCCCGACGATCATCTGCTGCCCTGAGAGGCTCGCCCTGTCTGGGGAGTCTACCTTTCCCTTTGGATGCCCCCATCCCAGAAGAGAATCCGTCGCTGAGCTCTCGCACAGAGCTGCTGGCCGCAGACGGCTTGGACCTTGAATTGGGGGAGGCTGGCCCATACTGCCCTACTCCTCCAGAACTGGAAGTACCTTCCAATGATGCAAGACATCTCAACACCCACATCAGCGGGCACCTCTCTCCACTCTCCCTTGGACAAACTATCGTAAATCAGCCAGCCAGCCCGGGCAAGAAGTCCCGGTGGTCTTCAGGAACACCTGTGGCTTGCCAGCCGTCCGCTGTTCCTAACAGTCAAGAATCCTGCCCAGTAGCATCCCGGACTGGTTCAATGCCAGAAACACCCGAGGATAGAGTGTTTGAGGAGGGAGAGGTAGAGAGTGGCCGGTCCCAGACTCTTCCACCAGTTCGGCCGCTGTCCAACGGCACTCCCAGTCAGGCGGTCCTAGAGTTCGCCCAGTACCTGGACTCTCTGTTTAGGCTCGACGGCAGTAGCTCTCCACCCCTCGAGCTGTCCGATGCAGAATCCGAGTCTGGACGGGGATCGTTCAGTCAGGCTGAGGAACACCATGCAGATCAGTGTGTGAAAGACATGGACAAGGACAGGCAGCTTCTGGCTAGAGCTACTCTAGAGCCCAACTTGGTTCCCAAGCCCCCTCGCACGTTTGCCGGCTCAGCTGACGCTTCCTCCGGCATCTCGCTTTCTCCATCCTTTCCACTCTCATCCTCTGGAGAACTCAATGACTTCTCTCCTTCTGATGGAGTGCCACCTGCCAACCATACGTCTGCACTACGAACTTCCCCTGCTACTCCCAACCCCAAGGAAACTCCGTTGTCGTCTATGGTGTAGCTGCCCACTTTCCACAGTGCACTGCTCTCCTTTTCCATCTATTTATTTTACCCTTTGGTTTCCTTCCCCAACACTATTCTTTGCTCCTTCTGAACCGATTGTTGAAACGTGCATGCGTAGCAACGCGGCCAGTCCAAGACTTCCAGACTTGTGGACCGTTAAGGATTCACCAAGAACAGAAGACCTCATTTTGTACTATTGTAAGACATGTCTGAATGCACTGTGTCTCGTTGCATCACCATTATGAAGTGTCCTAATCGCTGCCTGCAACACACAAGGGACTGAGAGGCCCCTTCGAACACTAAAGATGTTGCTAGCATATCAAGAAGCTTGCACAAATGACCCTACGTTCACATTGAATCCAATGTTACGGTTATGTTTACATTGACACTACAGAACACCAAGCTATCACAAGGGTTGGCAGGTTCATATAAGGGAAAGGCTGGGATAAGACTTAATCTTGAGTTACGGGGAGGGGCGCACACAACAAGCAGTGGGGTACATTTCCTCAGGACCTTGAAGAATGAAGAATCGGACAAAGACGTCTCAGGCGTAGGATGATAAATAGTTCATTTTGTTGGATTGTACTTTTTCAGTTTTTAATTGAAGATTGTGTGGAATGTGTGTAACTGGAGGCACTGACGGTTGGTGGACATCTATGAGTTCTCAATGTGCATGAGCAAATGCTGAATGCTTTTGCTAACTTTTGTCATCTCTTATTTGCATAAATCCACTTGAATTTACGCATGCAGGTTTTATATGATATTCTTTTTTCAACGATTGCCAAAAAAGCCAACTTCATACAAGTCAAATGTTTGAACTCTGTGAAATTAAAATATAATGATTTTATGTTTATATTATTATTTGTTTACGAACCACTGCCCGTAAATGCAAATGACATCAGGAAGAGTTGTTGAACGATATGAGTATTAAACGATATATGTCACAAAATGCGCCCTTTAAATGATTCGCCTGAATCTGCGATGTCTTTTACAGAGCACGAGACGCCTCGTTTGAGAAAATCTCTTTCGGGATGGTTATGATGTGCAATCAGTAGCAAAATAAGCATAGAGAGATTTCCTCTCATCTGCTTTTTTAAAAAATAATTTCTACTGTTGTTGCTACAATACAATAAATAGTGATTTATCTCAACGGCAAAATATTTTTAATAACTTAGACTTGCATTTTTTTATATCGTTTCAGGGTGAAGTGTTTGAGTTTTTGGGTGGGTGTGTGAAAAAGTACAGCGGTTTGTCACTGCAGAGCTTTGTGGGTCACAAAAGGGTCAAGTGTTTTATTTTGTATTCTGTCGATTGTTTTAGATCACAGTTCCAATGCTATTATGCTTTGATTGCATGTTATAATTTGTTAATGATTGGTTATAGGTTCTGCATGTGACAAAACCAAACTTAAAACTTCTTCGTTTGAGATTTTTTGAGATGTAATATAAATGATCAAATGTTTGGCATATATACCAAAATAAGCACTTATTTTCCTGTTCTTTTTTTTGCTGCTTTACTAAATAACTCATAACTTAAGCTGCGACTGCTGTACTTTTTCACACAAAAAGATGTGTATAGCACTGTCTTTTCACGTGAGTGTAAATACTGTCTTGTTTCCAGTTGTTGTGTTAAAAAAATATAGATATAAAATCAATGGGACTTATCAATAAAAAAATCTCTATCTTGTACCATAGTGATGACTTTATCTCAAATGTATAGCTATATTGATATATCTACGTTTAAATTATAAATAGAGAAAAAATGATGAGAATTCAGGAATGAAAATCTGATCCTGTGGCCATATGCTGACTTCAGAAAACATATAACGATTGAACATTCATTCTTGGAAAAAAGAAAAGAAAACTTTCTTCATGTTTGTCACTGCCCTGCCAGTCTTTCACTTTCAAGAATGAGAATGTATTTAAATGCACACACTTACACTGCCCTGCCTGTAATAGAATAAAACATATTGATCTCTGACTGACTTTGTTTCTCTTGACTGTGTTTATTAAACTGTCTAGGGGGATTGTGCTTGAACTTAGTTTACTATAATGTCACTATATATATATATATATAAGAATTCATTTTAAGGGCTGTTATCACATTATTTCTCTTCATTAAAAAAACCCTGAGAAATAAATAAATATAAAAATATAAAAAATATCATAAAAATATGAAAAATACAGACAAAAAGTATTTTCCTCTCCTAATGTAAATCTTTCAATGACCATTTGTTAAGTAAAAATATTTTCAAGAGTTTTTAGTTTAAAATGCTTACTGTATTACAATGATTTTAGTCTTGTCCCAACTCAAGGGTCTTGACCTTCTTGACTTTATATTGACAGTCTGTTGATATTTAATTTGAAATTCTCAATGTATTATTATTATTATATTATTCTCAATCCATACTCAATTTATATATGTATGTATGTATGTGTGTGTGTGTGTGTGTGTGTGTGTGTGTGTGTATATATATATATATATATATATATATATAGCTAATTTCAAAGACAATAAACATTCCTTATCATCTGGACCCTTTCTACACCATGACAAAAATAAATAAAAATAAAAAAACATCACAACATATTTTACTTGAATTCGTGGGAAATACAAGAATATAACAATTACCATAAGGTTCCATTTGTTGATATTAGTGAACTACATAAGTTATCAAACTAACAATGAAAAACATTTCTAAATTATTATTTATTAATTAATGTTAATTTGAACATTTACTAATAAATTAATAAAATAAAAAGTTTAACACTTAAATATACCTGAGCTAACGTTGAACAATGAACACCAGCATCACATGGAGACAGTGTTTAAAAAGGGTCAAAGCCGACTTTATTTTCTAAGAAGGCTGAGGTCATTTAACATCTGCTGTCCTCTATTGTGCAACGTCTATCAGACAGTGGTGGCAAGTGCTCTGTTTTTTGCTGTGGTGTGCTGGGGAGAGGGTGCTCGCATGGGAGATCTAAATCGAGTTAACAAATTGATTAAGAAAGCAGGTTCGGTTGTGGGGACTGAATTTGATGTGATCGAGCACGTGGCTGAGAAAAGAATGCTATCTAAGCTAAAATCAATCATGGACAATCCCTCACATCCAATCCATGTGCTGGGGTTGATCAATAAGAGCACCTTCAGCCATAGGTTGATTGCACAAAAGTGCAAGTCTGAACGTACAAGGAAGTCCTTTGTACCAGCGGCCATTAGAAGGTTTAATGTGTTATGAATATTCATATGTTACTGAATATTCTATATTTACTTCTGTTATTGAATATTCTGTACTGAATATGCATCTGTTACTGAATATTCTATATAGGTATTATTATTTATTTTTGGTTGTTGTTGTTTAACTGTAGATTGGTTTGAAGTAGGCTAATTTGTTCTGTTAAATGTGGTGTCTGAGTGTTAAGCTGCCGTGACAATATAATTTCCTGCAAAGGATCAATAAAGTATCAACAAACAACAAACAAACAAACAAAGTTGTATTGTTAACAAAGATTCATAAATATTGTACCAAAGATGTGTCTTATTTAGTTTAACTTATTGTAAAGTGTAACAGAATTATAGAAAATGAATTGGAAAAAACAGCTCATTATTTTTTTTGCCCATTTGAATTTTTAAACCTAGTGTTTATGGGTATTGTAGAATAAAAATAAAAAAGGAAATCCGCCTTATTTACATGTATGTAAACTAAATGTAGCTAATAGAAGTGGTAGGTTAATTGAATAATATTTCTTACGATGACAAACCAGACTGTATAAAAAGGGAAAAACGCAAAGCATGTGAGGAAGTGTTCCAGTGTTGCCAAGTCCGGGGTTTTCGCGGAATTATGCTACTTTTACACTGTTGACGCGGGTTTGTTTTTCATGTCAGCGACTCCAATAACATGATATTAATCCCCTGGAATACTAATTTTAGCTGGGGACCCTTACAAAAAATCGTGTATTTTACACCCCGGAACACAATTTTTAACTGAAGAGCCCATCGAAACGCAGTTTTGAGTAGCGCTTATGCGGGGTTTCTTGTGTAAACCTGGCAACCCTGATGTGTTCCGTGTGTTAGTTGAGCGTGACGCAGCAGTGACGCCGCGCGCCTGTAATAAGGATCAGCTCAGTCAGTAAAGCGCAGGTCAAACAAACAAACATACTTTATCACATTCACCCTAAAAACACTGAGACATGGACTCGGACGAGGGCTACAACTACGAATTTGACGAGGAAGAGGAGGAGGAGGAAGAAGAGGAGGAGTGCAGCGAGGACAGCGGGGAAGAGGAGGCCGAGGATGAGGACCTGGGCGAGGTGGAGCTGCTGGACCCGGCCGTGGCCGGAGGAGAGCCCGATGACTGCGTCGACACCGGCGGCGGAGGAGGCCTGGGGCCCGGCCAGGACGAGGAGGACTACCGCTTCGAGGTGCTGACCACCGAGCAGATCCTCCAGCACATGGTGGAGTGCATCAGGGAGGTCAACGAGGTCATACAGGTAGATAAACAGCTTAAGCGTGCTATCTGGAAGTTGTAAGTTAAGTTTGTTTATATGGAGAGCTGGTGCTGTTAGCATTTAGCATTAGCTGCTAACTGATAGGAGAGGACGAATGATGCGAAATAAACCGTTTATTTGTTAATCTTATGCGGTTTTTTATGTGTTTGTTTGGGTGAATTGTGTTTAGGAGTTATTTAAGTGATTTATTTTGTCAGCTAGATTTAGCTAGATTTAGCGAGCCAGTTTACAGAGACTGAACTTTATTTGACAGCTTTTATGAATGATATCTAAATGTAATCTTAATCTTATTCCAATTGTGTAATGATTCAGATGGCAGTGTGTTTTATGTTTCTGGTTGCAGATTTAAGTTTAGCACCGTCACTGTAGCTAATGCTACATGTCACATTTGTTTAAAATGGACCGTTTTAGGCTTATGAAACATGTTTGGGTGTCCAAACAACGACACAGAACCCTATAAAGTTATGTTTTGGGGAGGTTTGACAACATCTCAGCTCAACAAAAGCACATCTGTCAAGCAAACTAGCATTGCAAGTTTAGTGACGATTGGAAAACTTCGGTGAAACGTTATTAATGTGTTTTTGAACATGGATGAATGACTGTCTGTTGTGTATTTTGTGAGTGTTTAGATCAGGAATATGGAGCAGAAGAAAAAAAACATGGGATTTTATGAACATGGGTAAAGAAAGCTGCTGCATGAATCTGCATTAATTGTTGGCAAACATATTATACAAAATTCAACATGTGAAGCTTATTCATTTTTGGGCAGTGAAGTTAAGATACTTATTGATTTTTATAGCTGGTGGGACAGTAATAATATATTAGTGAAATTCATAAAATGTGTGCTTTGGATGGGCAGCATTACACCTGAATGGTAAATAGCTTGACAGACAAATAGCTTTGCCTTTTAATTTGTAAGAAGTCAAGTGGGTAAAAGCTAATCATGTTGTGCCAGATGATTGATATAACAGTTTAGTTTGATTTGCAGCTCAACCTGACCAAGAGCCACCCTCTTAGACCGGAAAAGACCATCTGCAAAGCTGCTTTTTTTAAAAAAGACCATGTAGTGGTTTATGTGAAATATATTATACCACAGTAATAAAATGTCCATTTTAATTTTAAATAAAAGAAATATATATAAATAGTGTAAAAAAAAATATTGCTTGCAACTTCTGAGTGAAAACTACACCAATTTTTTCAGTGTGTAAAAATAATAACAAGGCCATGTCTGAGAAAAGCTGTACAAGGAATGCTGGCAAATTTGTATCAAGAGTAATAAGTGCAAATAAATCTGGGGTTTCTTTTAACAGATTAAAACGATTCATATTTTTTATATCTTAAAGGCCCTGTTTCACAGACAGGGTGTAGAGTAAGCCAGGAGCAGGCCATAGTTTAATTGGGACATTTAAGTCATTTTTATTAACGTGCCTTTAGAAAAATCATTACTTTTGTGGATCTTGAGACAAAACAAAGGCACTGATGTATTCAAAGATCGGTCAGTGCAAGTTTCTTTGAGTTAAAACCGCTTAGATTTACTCTTTAGTCTGGGACTAGGTTTAAGCCTTCTCCGTGAAACCGAGGGTATGTCTCTTAATATCTTTCAGTGATTAGTTGTAAAAAAAAAAAAAAAAAAAGAAAAAAAAAATCTCTTAATTTCTTAGAGCCACCTGTTATTTCTTCCTCAAAAGAGCCAAGTGTATAAGCCTGGTTTTTTTTTTTTTAAAGTCTGCTATATCAAAATAAACTGAAACAAGATTTAACCAGAGACTTCAGATATGCAAAGATGATCCATATTTTATATTACTTATAACTGTGAGAAGGTGTATTGCGTAATAATTTCAGTCTTCTAAATAAAAGAACCAAACAAACACTAAAGTCTTCGCTATAGAAACCAACCTCAAATGTAAATTTCTGAATGTTATTTGTGGATAAGAAACAGCATTTATGGGACAGTTCATGTCTGTATTTTAATGTTAATGTGGCAAGCAGTTTTTGAGATCTCAGGATTTCCCCATTCAGTCAGATAAGACAGAATGCCCTGACTTGGATGCCCAAAATAGCTGCCAGAGTCATTGCCAATATAGCTGCAGAGTAAACAGACTTTGATTTAACTAGACCTGTCACTGGTTGTTGTGTCTTTTCCAGAACCCAGCTACGATAACTAGAATACTCCTCAGTCACTTCAACTGGGACAAAGAGAAGCTCATGGAGAGGCAAGACATTTTCTCTGTTTATTTCACTATATTTTAACATTGTCATAACATTTTTGCATAGCTTGGTTAAAGGACATTAGGATAAGAAGTATGAATAAACATTTACAATAGGTCTGTGTGCTGATTGAAAGAGCAACCTTTAAATGGTGTTGCAGGTACTTTGATGGAAATCTGGACAAGTTGTTTACAGAGTGCCATGTCATAAACCCCAGTAAAAATCCCAAAACTCGACCAATGAGCACACGCTCCTCCAGTCAGGATATGCCCTGCCAGATCTGCTATCTCAACTTCCCGAACTCGGTCAGTGTCTCCCAGTTAAAGCCTAATGCCATCTTGTTCACTACTGCTCCTAAACCTTCATCAGTTACTTAGAAATGTGATAACAAAACTGTGATAATCACTGAAGTGACTCAGTTTGCGCAACTTGATGACTTATTCTGTAGGAATGTGTGTTCCTTCCTAGTATTTCACAGGTCTTGAATGTGGACACAAGTTCTGCATGCAGTGTTGGGGCGACTACCTAACCACCAAAATCATTGAGGAAGGCATGGGACAGGTGGGTTCCTGTTCCGCTCATTGCTATCTGATGTTACAGTTGCTTCCTCGACTTAATTTTGGTTATTAGGGGCCAAGCGCCTATTGTTTTCGTTGGTGTTCTTATTATTTTCCTGCTCATTGGCAGCCTATAGAACCGCTTGTGGTAAAGGTATGAAATTTGGCACACAGATAGAGGACAGTCTTAACATTAACCGTGGTAAGTTTGAAGTCTCTATCTCCAAACCTCTAGCGCCACCAATAGTTCAAATTTGCACTCATGTTTATGCCAATAACTTTTGAACCATAAACTTTTTTTCCTGTTTCTGTGGTTCATGACAAGTCAAATGGACACCAGAATTAAAATTTCTATGGGTCAGGATTTTTAAGCTTGAATAACTTCCTTTTTTTTTTTTTTTATTGTCGTACTGTAGACAGTTGGTCTGATTTTCAGACCATCTTCAGACGATGCGGGCAAAAATGTATGGAATTCAATTAGATTAGTCCAATTGTTCTCGAAAAACATTCATTGTGTCACCTCACACTGACCATGCCACATCAATATGGTAACAGCGCCACCTATTGGTCAAAAGTGATAAACAATTCTTATGAAGCTATTAACCATTAATAATGAAATTTACAAAAATGCGAATAACTTTTGATTAAATCAGGTCTCAAAATATTCCTTGGGTCATGCTGAGAACATGAATACCAAGTCGTGAAATAAAGTGTGCACATCCATAATAAATGTACTAGGGCTGCTCGATTATGACAAATCATAATCACGATTATTTAACACTATTATGAGGGGACCATATGACCAAAACTTAATATGAGTGATTTATTTAAAGAAAGTTATACATATCAAATATGTATTTTCTGTAAATACGGTTGCTATCACATCTACATTGTAGAGACCAGCGGAATTTCAAACAAACAAAAAGCTAAAAATTATTGAAAATAAACTGTCATTAATAAAAAAGCAAAGGACAAATTTTATTTGATGACAGCACCACCTATTCAAAAATGATAAGCCATTAAATTATATTACTAGTGGTTATATTTATAATTTTTCAGCCATTTTGACTAAAATCATCTTAAAATGGCTTCAGTTACTCCTTGCTACAGTTGGTCTGATGATTGCTGCCTTGCTTGCTTCTGTAGTGCTTGGCCTTGATATTTGCTGCATGCATCTATATTTATTTTTGCTTTTGTTTCTCCAGACCATCTCGTGTCCTGCTCACAGTTGTGATATTTTGGTTGACGATAACACTGTAATGTAAGTGTTTTGGGTAATTTAGCTTGTTCACGTTAAGGTTTTTGTTCTGTATTTTTTCGATTATTTTTTAAAATATATTTTATTGGTTCTTTTGTAGGCGACTGATCACAGATTCTAAAGTGAAGTTGAAGTATCAGCATTTAATCACCAATAGTTTTGTAGAGGTAAGATGTTCTTCATTTTTGTTGCGTAAAACTGTGTCTAAAATGCAACTGGCTTGCTCCAAGAATAAGCTGGGATAAAGGTACCAAATACCAAAATTTCAAATCAGTTAGTATTTTAGAATTTTAACTTGGAAAGAATCAATATTTTAAAAAAAATAAATAAATCTATTAATAATTTAAAGGACATTTGGTGACAATTACCTCATTCTAAAGCCATACAAGCTCGGGAGAGATTCAGAGAAATTTAGCATCACATCACTTGCTTGTATTTTGGCCAGAAGCGATGGTTTAAAGTTAAACTGCATTAATGATTAGTTGTTTTATTACAAACATATATTATGTGATGTTTGGACTCTCACTCTGACGGCACCCATTCACTGCAGAGCATCCATTGCTGTGCAAGTGCTGTAATGCTACATTTCTCTAAATCTGCTCTGATGAAGAAACAAACTCATCTACATCTTGGATAACCTGAGGGGTATTGGCTGGAATACACTACAGGACTTTCAAAATCGGAACAGATTTTGAAATACAATAATTAGTCTGGCTATAAACTCTGACATGAAGCTAAATCTAGAAATTACATCTGATTTCTCAATGGTTAAGCTTTAGAATGGCATGAATATGACATTTAGGTAAATACTGGTATGTATGTAATGCAGTCTGTCTGCAGTGAGCTGGTTTGTAGTCTCTCTCACTGGTTGTCTCTCTGCACTTCTGCAGTGTAACAGACTGTTGAGATGGTGTCCAGCTCCCGACTGCCACCATGTGATCAAAGTTCAGTATCCTGATGCCAAACCAGTTCGCTGCAAATGCGGGAGGCAGTTCTGGTAAGAGTCTGATCGTGATGCAGAAAGCAGTGCAGAGTTTCAGTGGATGTTACTGCTGCAGTAATTCAAATTATGCCAGTATACGCAGTTTGTTCTGTCATTATTGACTCAACGTCAGCTGTATGGTGTTATTTAACAGCATATTGCATTGGAACAACATGAGGTGGAATAAGTAATGACAGTATTTTCATGTTTTTTTCCCCCTCAATTAATAGTTTCAATTGTGGAGAGAACTGGCATGATCCTGTAAAATGCAAGGTATGTTGGCATCTAATTATGCACTCATTGTCATGTTAGCATTAGTCACTTATTTTAGATTGGATTATTTCCATTGTTGATAGTGATATCATTAGATTAGATTTGTCCTGATTTTGTCTTTATTAATATTTCTACCCTTCCAGTGGTTGAGGAAGTGGATTAAGAAGTGTGATGATGACAGTGAAACATCCAACTGGATTGCAGCAAATACCAAGGTACTAAGGAGAAATCTGCGAATATAATCGGTTCACTTTTATTAATATTTATTTATTTTATTGTGATTAAGATAATGTTGTACTTCTCTAATCCCATACTGTGTCCAGAGAGAAAAGGAACTTTGTTAAACAGGTCTGGCCATTTGTTTAACAAATTCATTTACATTAATTTGACTAGTAACAAACAGATATGCATTTCTGAAACCTTCACATTGCAAAGTGAACTTTTTGTGTAATCCGCAACATGCCACAGATGCTCAGTAAAGATATCAATTATACTAACTTGTGTGTAACCCAAAATATTCCTTTAATTTAATTGGGTATCCCTGCTTTTCTTAGGAATGTCCCAAATGTCATGTGACCATTGAAAAAGATGGTGGCTGTAATCACATGGTGTGTAGAAACCAAAGTTGTAAAGCCGAGTTCTGCTGGGTTTGTCTGGGCCCTTGGGAACCTCACGGCTCTGCTTGGTGAGTCTGCTTCACCTCTTATTAATGCTTGTGTTTTTATATACTTGTAGAGCATTGAACTCACATGTACCTATCACACTGATTACAGGTACAACTGCAATCGCTACAATGAAGATGATGCAAAGGCAGCCAGAGATGCTCAAGAGGTATTTTAAGTCATTATTTGACCCAGCATCCAAGGAGACTCAAATGAGCCCTTGCAGGAAAGCATGACTTCTCCCTGTCCAGAGAGATCCATGGCCTATTAACTGTTCCTGAATGTGTTTATATGCGTCACAGCATTCCCGTGCAGCCCTGCAGCGCTACCTCTTCTACTGCAACCGCTACATGAACCACATGCAGAGTCTGCGCTTCGAGCACAAGTTGTATGCGCAGGTGAAGCAGAAGATGGAGGAGATGCAGCAGCACAACATGTCGTGGATCGAGGTGCAGTTCCTGAAGAAGGCCGTGGATGTGCTGTGCCAGTGTCGCTCCACGCTCATGTTCACCTACGTCTTTGCTTTCTACCTCAGAAAGAACAACCAGTCCATCATCTTCGAGGTGAGGGGAAAATCACATTTTGTTTTTTAATGACATAACCCCACTGTTTTATAGCTGCCTAAATAATGACTGTTTTTGGACAGGTTTCCAAACCACTCCACCTGTCTGCTGATGGTGGGACAAACATTCAAACTAGATTTTGTCTTACTGCTGTGTTGTTGTTGTTTTTTCTTCCAGAACAATCAGGCTGATTTGGAGAACGCTACAGAGGTGCTCTCGGGTTATCTAGAGCGAGATATCTCCCAGGATTCTTTGCAAGATATCAAACAGAAAGTTCAGGATAAGTATAGGTGAGAAATGTATCCATAATCACAATATTGTATCGCTTGTTTTTCTTTTAAATGCATGAAATTATAATGTTGTCCTCTGCTGCTTGTACAATTTGTGCAATGCAGTTATTTATATGCTATCATAGTATTTGTATTTTTAATTCGCTTTTGATTTTAATTTTAGTTTAAAGGGTTAGTTCACCTAAAAATGACAATTAGACTGTGTTTTACTCACAATCGAGGCATCCTAGGTGTATATGACTTTCTGCTTTCAGACAAATCCAGTCGGAGTTATATTAAAAATTGTTCTGGCGATTCCAGGCTCTGTGGATATTACAGTTGAACAGTCCACAAGTCTTCAAATAAAGCGCTCACATCCATAATAAACGTGCTGCTAATTTTGGCATTTCCAATGGCACAAATTCCCATGCATCCCTAGAACAG
Source organism: Carassius auratus (assembly GCF_003368295.1). NCBI lineage: Eukaryota > Metazoa > Chordata > Actinopteri > Cypriniformes > Cyprinidae > Carassius > Carassius auratus. The sequence continues at coordinate 26,903,334 of NC_039274.1, forward strand.
ATCCATTTCATCTCTATATTCTCCTGTGAAAATGCCCTTACAGAAAACAGTCTGCACTGAAATGATTCTACTTCAAATCCCATTAGTTTCACTGGATACGAAATAGGGGACATTGTTATAACATTCCTATCAGAATGTGTTGGGCACTGCTCATGTTTGAAGACTTTTCTGCATTTCTCCTCCCGTGTAGATACTGTGAGAGCCGGCGACGAGTGCTGCTGCAGCACGTTCACGAGGGCTATGAGAAAGACTTGTGGGAGTACATTGAAGACTGAGCGGAACTGCTGAATCACAAAAAAAGCAGCGAACATGCTGTGATCTCCGGTCGGCCATCTCCATGTTGCATCCTTTTTACGTGGCATCTGCATTTCGTTATTATTTAGTTTAATTTAATTTTACTGAAATAAAAAGGTAGAATATTCTAATAAAACTCCTACGTCAGTATTGCAGTCTGTAAGAGTTGATTGTCAAAACGGCACGGAAATGTATTCCGTTCTCCAATCTTTCTGTGGAGATTCTTCTTTAGTCTGTTTTAAATTTTTATTAGTGCTTTTTGTCTGAAGTTGTTTTTATAGTTGGAGTTGAGATTGGCTTGTCTTAAGCATAGCATTACAGGTCTGAGCCATGCGGAGTGTGTTGTGTTTTGGGAATGCTTGGTCGGGTGGCTTTATGCAGAAGTGTGTATTTCAAGTTGTAAATAGCACACATGCATGGAACATGGAGTGGGATGCATCTTCTTTTTTTTTTTGCTTGCTTTTTGGAGAAATATTTATTCTTTACAGATATTCAAGAATGTGTTAACAAAAGAAGAGGACAGGTTTTTTTTGTTTTGTTTTTTTGCTGGAGGTTAATAACCTTTCCAGGATGTTTCACACCTGAATCAGAGGCATTGTAACAGCAGGGTAACAGTAGCCTTAATTACATGCAAATATACAATGAGTAAAAAATAGAATTGCATGAATCTCATACAGAAATATCTGGGTCATATGCCACTCCAAAATCAAAAGGAAGAAAATAATAAAGTATATTTTGCATAAAGAAAATTCAGCCAACTTTTAGAACCAGTTGGATTGTGTACAGTATAACCGTTGTTCCAATAGTTATTCAGATTCATTAAAATTAAACCAAATTCTCGTTACCAAAATGCAAAACAACTCCTTATCTGGATATTAGAAGAATGGAAAAAGTTTTGTCCTTTGTTTCAGCACTATTAAAATGTTGTTCGTACTATTGAAATACATTTATTATAATGAGAATTAGAGGTTTAATGGTCTCTAAATAAAATGTATTCAGTATTCTCCTAAAATGGTTTTATTTCCTTTATTCCATATATATAAAAAAATTTTTTTTTTTAGGTGAAATGTGACCCGAAAGTGTTTTTGACTGTTTACATGAGATTCAACCAATTGCTCTCATTGTCAGCTGCCGTTCTGGATGTGGACATTTTAGCTGTTTGGTTTGAGCTAAGATAGACCGGAACATACACTCATTTGTTTTTTATGAACCATCTCGTCTTGGTTGATGTTTGGCTGTACGTTTATCTCTTTAAAACAGCTGTTATAGCAAACACACTACCAGATGTTCCATGAGAGCAAACCTGAGTGACATTCACTCACCAACAACTAAAGTCTCAAATGCTTTTACCTGTTTTTCATTTTCTTTTTTTAAATTCATGCACCTTTTGTAGTGTGAGAGGAGGCAGATGATTCATTGAAAGCACTGTTGTATTTCTTTACATGACTTCCAAGTGATTACGAGGCTTACTGGTACTGGCTATAAAGCACTATGTGGAGTAGATCGAACTGAAACATAGTCAAGCCTGGCTGTCATTAACAAAAAGTTGGCCTTTTCTGTTAAACCAATAGGGCAAATATGAGCGCTGTGTTTACACTAATATCAGAAGACATCAAGCTCCATACAGTATGTGAACAGATGTGACACCTGTTGTTATTTTTATTTTATTCTTTCTTCACCTCGTTCGAACGCATGGTGATCATTCTCAGTGCATCAAACATGTTTGCATCTGATCTCGGTTTGTAGGGTAGTTTACAGCAGCTTCTACTAATTCTGATGTCATTTTTTATGGCCTCCATGATTGGCACTTGGAGTTTGTGCTCATGTTTTATTAATCCCTCACTGAGAAAAAGAAAAATTCAACCCCCCCGAGGAACAGCAGTGTTGCCTGTGCAGATGATATTTCTTCACCAAAGTGTGAATATATTAATAAAAATAAAAAAGAACAGTCTCTGATTTAGAGAAATGTTCATCTATGGTGGCTTTCCTGTGTTATAACCATTCTTATAAAAATGTCCTATTTAAATAAATCTCATTCAAAAGTATTTGGGTGAAATCTTTGTTTCATTTGATGCTACCTGGATTTTTTCGCTCTATCAAACAATCTGTGGAGTCAAACATGCATATGTACTGGTCAATTTGTTGATGATCTATAAATTTACTATTTGATATATTTTTGTTATATATATATATATATATATATATATCATTAGATATTTTGTGCTTGTTAAATGAAGTGTGAACTTAAAAATGTTTTTTTATTTTTAGTGTTGGTGAAATAATGCACATGGTACGAAGTGACAAAATATACTGTTCTAAAATATCAAAACACTTATTTATTTCTGTAATCTATGATAGAAAGTCTGCTGTAGTAATAATAAAAATACAATTACTATTAATGTTGCATTATTTAGAATAATTGCAATATAATGATGTTTATTTGTTAATAATGTTTATTATTAATATTACACTGAATAAATATTGAAGTACTTTATTTCCATAATGAAAGCATAACTGTGATTGCAAATATACAATAATGTGTTTGCAAAACTAATATTATTATTATACTCATTAAATATTAAAATATTATTTCTCTAATGGGACATTAATTGTGATGATTATAGCAGCAACAATAATAGTTTGTTATTATTATTATTATTGAATACATTATCATTATGGTTTTTTTTTTTTTTTTTTTTGCTCTTGGTGTGAATAAGCCTTAAATTGCATGGTGTCAATCCATAAATGTAGGCAATCATATTAAAATACATAGTTTATAAGAAGTTAATAAGGAGCAGAAGGGGGTGCAATACACTTAAGAAACTGGAACCAGACAAAAAAAAAGAAGCGTGCTTCCCCTGTCCTCTCTATGCGGATGTGCGTGGTTTCACAACATTTTAATACACGCATGCTCATGTTTATCACACTGCTTGTAATCGATAAATCCACTGTGGTTATTTCCACTCTAATATATCTGTGCAAAGTGTTAAAAAAATCCCACATTGTGAGGATGAATGGTTACTGTATAAATTGGAAATGGTATAAAAGTAAAACCTGCATGTAAAGATATACAAATCTCTTTAAAGGAACAAATAAAAAGAAAAAATGCATCTTTGTAGATCATAGATTTAATATTAACTGCTGCATTGTTTCTCTGTGAAACAGGAAGTCCTCCCTCTTCACACTTTCTACAAGTGAAGCGATATAATAGCATATAACTAAAATATTATTTGTGCACTAGTTGATAATCATCACTTCTTCTTTGGTAGTGCTCTTAAACATTAAACAATAATGTTGATTTGAAGACCTAGCTAGCTGATAGCCATCCATCAGAGGAGCTCTGAAATAGTCTAGAAAAGAAACCTGAGGCTAGAAACAAAGCTGTGTGGTTTAAAACACAGCGTCTGGGAGTAGTGTTTGGTTTGAGTGGTGTGTGGCTCAGATGCAGCTCTGCTTTGTGAGGGGGAACCGTAGTATTGAGCAACAAAAGCTCTGTATTTAAGTAAATATTTCAGAATTTCACATTTATATTCTCAGCTACGAGTATTGCAAAAGTGAGATGGGTAAAAAAAAATGGTGGCTATAAAATAATACCTTGTAAAGAGGTCATGACAAAAAAAATAATCTAACAATTTTATTTTATCAACACCTCAGGCCTAGGCGAAACAGAAACTGACTGGTCGTCTTTGTAAATAGCAGATGAAGTGGGTAAGTGAAAAATGCTGGTTGCCAAATTAGAATTTCTGGCTGAGGTCACAACCTCAAACTAATTCACATCACCTTTCATTGGGTTTGTGATGTGATGGGTTTATAAGTGCATCCTTTTCCTGTTCAGTTGACATACGCTGACGTGCTCCACACACCCAGGAAGTGTCACATCTCTGCAGATATATCCTTTGGCCTGTTTGTGCAATCATGGAGAAATCTAAATGAATTTTTGTATACTTTATCTGAGCTTGTTAACTTCATATTGTGCTGAATAGGCATCATGCAAAATACTTTTTTTTTTAAATCAGTGTTTTATTAAACTAATCACAAACTATTTCACACACACACACACACACACATATATACATACATATATATATATATATATATATATATATATATATATATATATATATATATATGTAACTATTATATATGTTTTTTTACTTGTATAGTATTGCATAGTTATATTTATATTTTGCATTGCATATGAAGTTGCACTAGTTGTGCTAGTTTACTTCGAATTTGCATCATGCAAACACATTTATGCTTTGTGAGAGTTTTTGTTACCTCTAACACCTGTTTTGTTATTTGTCATTGTTTTTTTCATGGATGTCCTATCTGAATCTGATTTTAAAGGGACAGTTCACCCAAAAATGCTAATTCTGTCATCATTTACTCACAGTTGAATGCAAAAGAAGAATATTTTGAAGAATATTGATAACCAAACAGCTGATGGGAGCCATGCTTCAGAATAACTTCTTTTGTGCTCAACAGAAGAAAGAAACTCAGAGGGTGGGGTAAATGATGACAGGATTTGCATTTTTGGGTGAAATGTCCCTTTATGCAAATGAAAAAATATATAGATTTATAAGAAGATTTACTTTATTAACTGACTGATGTGGAACAAAAGACATTTCACTTCCCTCATTCACTTTTTTTCTCGCAATTTGGACTTCCAGTCCCTCAAAATTCTGATTTTACATTTCATAATTTTGGCTTTTCTCGGAATTCTGAGTTTTTACCTTGCAGTTGTGATTTTCGGAATTTTGAGGGGGAAATTAATAATTCTGAGGGGTAAAAGCCTGGAGGCCTAGACTCAAAAATTGCTTGACCTCGAGGAGAAAACAGTAAGAAAACATGAAAACAATAGGCACCTCGAGCACTTTTGAATTTATTTCAGGAGGGAACACTGACAAAACATAAATGCTGTAATTGCAGATTTTAATATACATAATTTATCACAAAAGACTTATTGTTGTGCAAATAGTAGTTGACATGTTAGAGGCAGAAGAGAGAGCGTGAGATTAGCGTAAATAGACGGTCCAAAATAGATCTATACAAATTCCATTCAAAAGTCTTTTAACTGGAAAGTCATTCTACACTCGCGCGCTACGTCCGTCAAAGCACTTTCTGTAAGAGCGCGCGAGTGTAGAGTGGCATTCTTGTCGTTCCGATGCTGTCTAGATAGGCATCGATGTGTTTGAGACGCGGCCGTGCTGTCTCTTGGCAGCAAAAGAGGCTTTTGGGGTCTTACCGGAAATCAACTTTTATTTATTTATTTTTGTTTGCGTCTCAAACTTGTGACTGCTGAAAGTCGAAAGAGGAAAAAGAGCCGCAGAGTCCCGTTACAGTTTAGCCTCATACACAGTTCCTTGTTTTTCATCGTCATGGTGGATGTGAGAAAGTGGAGACGAAGAGACGTCGACAGTTTGAACCCGAGATAAAGTCCTGCGTCGGGCGTTTTCTTCTGCTCATAACGGGATCTTTGTTTTGTTTTTAATATCATGGAAGATGTGAGTATTTCGCACACCTTTAATTTTCACTATGCAGATGGTATTTGAAAATGGAACATTTTAGCATTATTTTAAATAGTCTTTCTTAACTTTGGATCTTTTAAGTCACTTGCGACGTGAAGCAAAACTCACTTGACTTTAGCTTAAACTTTGAGTTCGTCCAGTGCTGAGACTTGAAAACTGTCTGTCTGGAAATGGTGGGTTGCATCACTTGTTTGCTTTCGTGCACTGAGATTAAAATGTGTTGTGGAATGCTGCAGTAGAGTCAGCCTTAATTATGAACTTCTAATATTCGAGGTGATGTAGCTTTAGATCGGTACCAGGAAGTGAAGGGCAGCAGCATCCGACACTTCTAAAACAAGCCATGTGTTGGTTAACTGTTTTCTGCAGATTGACAGATAAGCATACAGACAGACAGACAGATAGATAGATAGATAGATAGATAGACAGATAGACAGATAGATAGATAGATAGCATGTTTTTGATTCGAAGGTGTTGCATCCACCAATAGGGGTATACAATTATATATATATCCTATATATATATATATATATATATATATATATATATATATATATATATATATATATATATATATATATATATATACATTGCACATTTCCATATAGTAAAGTCAGGATATTATGCCCTGTGACCAGTGGCTTCTGATAATTTTTCTATTAAAAATAAATAAATCTTCATCAGTTGAGCCCAATTAGATATGAATATTAAAGGATAAGATCAGATGTTTTGTCAAGCTATTATTATTTTTTACATTTAGATACTAATGTAGGGCAGAAGGTCATGTGACAGAAACGATACTGAGTATCTTTACAAACATAATCAAAACACTCTTTTCATGAGCAGGAAACATTTAAAACGCCTTATTTAAAAGCTTCTATCTATCTATCTATCTATCTATCTATCTATCTATCTATCTATCTATCTATCTATCTAGCAGCTAGCTAGCTCTGTTTCAAACCATCTGTATGTTAAAGACAAACAGATTTGTGCTAAGAAGATGCTCTTACTAAGTGAACAAGTAGTTTCAGGAAATGCTTACTGAAACGAGGAAGTAACAGTGGTCAGAGCTGAAGAAAAACACTTTGTTAATATGTAGTGTACATAGCCAGAGTCATTATTTAGCTTTGATAAGAAGACATTACCTTGACATTAGCATGCCTCGAATGTCTAAAGTCTTGGTTGTGGTTTGTTACAACACAAGTGTCTGGAGTTGAAAACTGAGATGAATAGGGACAGATGTTTGTGTCAAGGGATCTGTTTGTGACTGAATGGCTTTTGTGTACATCGTGGCCAATTTGATGCCGTATTTATCTGAACATAATGACAGCATGGAAAAACATTTAATGTGACGTTAAGACAAAGACCAGCTGTTGTGGTCACAGTGAATTTGGCTTGTCCTGGGGCTTCAGAGAGCCATGGAAATCTTCTTCACTGTTTGCTGTTTTTTTTTAAGGAAGATCACTCAGTTTTTACCTCATAATGAATCTCTTAATGAGGCTGTCCTCATCTTTTCAGCTTGTAATAAACTTGTAAAAGCATCAGCAGTAAAAGTGCACTTGTGCACCATTTTTAGGCATTTATCTCTTCACTATCAGCATAACATCTGTGTTATTTTGCAGCTTGTTTTGGTCAAGAGTCACCTACTTATACAGGAAAAAAGTGACTAACCACGGTTCATTTTGTTTTTATGTGACATTTAGTGGATGGTTAACAGTGTTGGGTGTAATGCATGATTTAGTAATACGTTTAATAATTGAAAATTATTTTAATTGTTAAGTAAAGTAATTACTTTTCCATTGAAAGGTTAAAGTAAGGGACTACTCTTCATTTTTATGTAATTAATTAATTACTAAATACTGAATCTATCATCTAATGTCAAAATGTATGTTTTTTAGGTTACCTTTTTGACTCTTTAAATACTTTGGTCAGTTCAGGAATAATTTATGCAAGTTTAGTAATTAGTACAGTAATCTAATTATGTTGTTAAACATTTTTTTTTTTTTGAGTAACTTAGCTTGCTCTGTTAAATATGAACTAGTCAGTAACACAATAAAAGAAAAACATCATTCAAATAATTGCATTAAAGTATAAAAAGTAGAAATATTTGTAGCGTTTTTTTTTTTTTTTTTTAATCGAAAAATAATACACTGCCATTCAAATGTTTCTACACTGCAAGATAGTTTCTGATACTTTTATTTAGCAAGGATGCTAAATCAATATTTTATATTACGTTTTGTACAATTTCATAACTTGCGCATTCCAGTTGATTCTTTCTTTGTTAGGATTGAGCTGGTTTCAGATTGATAATTGTCCCTTTCGTACCCTGATTGTTTATGTATTTTGCATTTGTATTTATTCGTAGGTTTCCATCACATATATAAAAAAAATGAAACAAAATGAAAACAACATCAATGATAAAAAAAAAAAAAAAAAATTCCAATAATAGATAAAAATGCCAGAGAGAAGTTTTGTAAAACTAGCAGTAAGGAGGACTGAAGTGAAGCAAGAATACTTAATTCCTGTAAAATCTGTCACGTTGGTTACTATTTCCTCTTTTTTACTTCTCTGACTGGCATTCTTGTTTTACACTTCCCTGTGATTGAGATGTTGCAAATATTTTTATATCAAATAAATTAGACTTTCTATTATTTATATGTATATTATGCATTGGTTCTTATGTCTTACGTAAACCATCTAGAAAACTTTATAAAATGATTATTATTATTATCAATAATAGTAATATATGCTTCTGCTGCTGCTTCTACTACTAATAATAATTGTTGTTGTTATTTTACTTTTATTTAACTTTTATATTATATATTGAGTATTGTTCTTATGTCTTTGTCTTATGTAAAGTGCCTTTAAAAACAATACATAATATACAAAATGAATAATAATAATAATAATAATAATAATAATAACATTTTTTTTTTATGTCTTTATGTCTTACGTAAACTGCCTTGAAAACTTTAATGGAGTTTTATAAAAGTATTATTAATATTAGTAATTATTATAATTTATTAGGATTAACCCATTGATATGTATCATCTTGTTTTCGAGGGGGTCCTTACAATGAATTTCACGAGTTCACATCTACGTATATTAATACAGTAAGTTTATGCGTATTTGGTGTGCTGTCCGGGTGGAGGGCTCCGAGCTCGGGATGTGGCCCGAACCCAGAGTACTCCCCCCGGTTGTGGTAAGAGTAGAAGGATCTATAAGTGAGGAGAAATGGGGTGGAGGAGGGATGCTGAAAACTGTCAATGAACAGAGGTAGGTTCTGCTGTTATTAATACCTTGTCATGAGTTGATTACTGATTGGTCTCCACTTGTGTTAATCAGGTTAATGAACTGCGACTGTTCCTCCCGAACTTTGTTATAAAACAGCATTAAGTGAGACAAGATCAGATTTTAATGCCGTCTGATAAACCACATCACAGTAATCAAAAAAACGGAAATATTAATTGAACAACTAGTTTCTTATGAACACTATAAGAGAAGCAATTTCGAGATCGATGCAAAATACTCATTCCAACATTGACTTTTCATAAAACATCATTAATATGTGGTTTAAAGGAGAGTTTAGAATCAAGGCATACACCAAGATATTTAATATTGTCAACTCTATGCAGAGGAGTACCGTCTTTACATGAAATAACACAAGAACAGGTTTTAGAATTAAGTTTATATCTATAACCAAAAATCATAGTATATGACTTGGTTTTATTAAGAACTAATTTATTAGCCAAAAGCCAGTCTTGTAAACTATTAAAGTCCGATTGAAAAGATAACTGAATTTGTAAAGGATCAGAATTACATGTATATATGACAGTATCATCCGCATAAAGTTGAACCTGACAGTTCTTAATAAGTAATGGTAGATTATTTACATAAATAGAATAAAGAAGTGGTCCCAGAACTGAACCTTGAGGCACACCTCTTTGGTGAATCAGGAAATCAGATTTATTCCCATTTAGGACAACGCATTGTTTCCTGTTGTGCAGATATGAATTAAACCACAAAATTTTATTTTTTGAAAAACCAATAGCATGAAGTTTATCTAAAAGCAGATAACGATCAACCAAATCAAAAGCTTTAGTCAAATCAAGAAAAATAGCCCCTGTAAGCTTACCATTATCTGAGGCTGAAAACACTTAATTTGTAAACTTAAGTAATGCAGTAGTTGTGGAATGATTAGACCTAAAACCAGATTGAGATGATGATAGAATATTATTAATAGATAAATAATTTGATCATATCAAGTATATCACCTCCCGTATAAAGCGGAGTAATGCGTGCACATTTCCAGATCACTGGCAACTCAAATGTAGACAAAGAAAGATTAAATAAATCAGCTAGTGGATACATAAGAATATGTGAAGTTAATTTAAGATACCTATTTTCAATTCCATCTAATCCTTCACCACAAGTCACTTTTAATTCATCAATGGCACTCTGAACATCAATTGGAGCAATCTTCCCAAATGAAAAAGAACTATTACATGATGTAGTCTCATTACAAATATCAGTAAAATTAACAATAATAATAATTTAATTTATTATTATCATTGTCCACTTGTTTTGAACATTTGTGTGGTTTTTCAAGTTTAGTGAAAATGCCAAATGTAATAATTAAAAAGCAATTTGTCAAATCATTTTCCTTTTCTGGCCCATGCAAGACTGGAACATTGGAGACATTGCTAGGGTGTTTTGGAAGGTTTTCTGGTAATTGCTAAATGGTTGCTAGGGTGTCATGGGTGCTACTCGGTGCATTTCTACAATGTTTCTTATGCCAGTTACTAGGTGGTTGTTTTTCAAGTTTAAGTCAGAAAAGCCAAAACCCAAAAGTCTCTATGATGTTCTGCTCCCATGATATGATTTGTCATCCATGTTCATTGCACAAACGTGTGGGAATGAGTTAAACTGCAAAATTTACTTTTTGTTAATGATCTGAAAATACCCCAAACCCTAGTATGAGCAACAGCAACACTGATACAGGCCACATGAAAACACCACCAATGAAACTTCACGCTTTCTTAAATTATCTCATCTAGCACTGTGAGTTCCTGTTTGATCGACCCGAGCTTAACGTATGCTTTGGCTTATTTCCTGTTTTATCATATGCTTTAAAACACTGCACACTCTCTCTCTCTCTCGCTCTGCTGTCGTATGCGCTCCACTTTGTACATCCAAATAGGCTCCGCTCTGTTTTTTCACGATATAGATTTTTCCGTCCCACCCAAAGTCTCTCTCCGGCGAGTGTGTTGTGATGTGCCATGCGCTCTGCTCCAATTTACACACAAGCAGAATGAGAAAAACAAAGAGCTGTCTCATACTGCATCCCCCTCCCTCAGCACAGACGCTGCCAGGGCATGGGTGACCTGATGGTTTCCCGGACAGGGCATTGTGGCACAGTGCTGCTCCTATTATCCTCCAGGTTTTCTTCCCTCTGACATTTGTACCTTCTCTAGCACATGCTGCTCTTTCCAAAGGCCTAGTGAAAGTGGAAAAACAGCTCGATGACCCTCTAAAGAGACATCCTGAGGAAATTCTTCGCATTGACTCCTATTGAAATTTCCTGAGAATTCTTAATGCAGCTGGATTTTAGTTTCTTAATATTATATTAATAATAATTGCAAAACTTAAAAAGCATAAAACTATACTTGCCTGGGTCTTTTTTACTCTCATAATCATGATTGTTAGAACTATTGTTTTACATTTTCTTAAAGGGATAGTCTTTGGTTCCTCCATTGACAGTCTATGTGACTACCACTTTGACACTTCAAAAAGTTAACAAAGAGATTATAAAACTAATCCATATGAATTGAGCAGTTTAGTCCAAATTTTCCTGGAGAGACTCGAATTGCTTCATATGATGAACAGTTTGAATTTAGTCTTTTATGTATGAAATAATTGACCTTAGGTGGTGATGTGACCACGATTTGAAGTAGGCCGTAATACATCGTGTGTGTATTATTCGCTAATAATTCAACAGGCTTCAACGCAGCTCATCCCATGCCTCTGTTGCTAATTAAAAAAAAAGATTTTAGACCTAGTAACGGAGGCTGGAGCTGTTGAAAGTTATGCAGTTATTAATGCAGTTATAAGAGAAAGAGAGAGGTGAAGTTACCAACGTAGTATCTGGAGGAGCCTCATGAAATTAGGTGTGTCTGTGTATCTCTCAACAGTGTTCAGTAGCAGCATCTCTACTAATAGTGAAACTGTAAGTTCATCCGCTTCAAGAACAGCACTGTGTTACCTCAATAGTGAGAAATTTCATGCATCCTGCTGAACTTTTAAAGGGTTAGTTCACACAAAAATGAAATTTAATAACTCACCCTCGAGTCATCTTAGGCATACATGACTTTCTTTTTTCAGATGAATCCAGTCGGAGTTATATAAGAAACTGTCTTTGATCTTTCAAGCTGTTTCATGTGATTCATCAGGTGTTGCATGCATCAGTCCAAAAGAAGTTAAATAAAAATCGCCAATCCATTTAAAAAAAAGTGTCTCACATGGCTCCAGGGGGTGAAAAAGGCCTTCTGTAGCGAATCGATGTATTTTTGTAAGAAAAATGTCCATTTTCAAAACGTAATGTGAGACACTTTTTTTTTTAATGGATTGGCGATTTTTATTTAACTTGGTTCATTCTGTTGTGTTATGCAGCACATTTGAGATTCTGCAAGGACCAGTGAGGTTTGTTTTTTTATGTTCGCTGATCAAAGTTAATATCTAAATAAAAGCCTAAATTAAATCTGTGCATCATATAAAGTGAATGAGTCTCTTCAGAAAATTTGGACTCAACCTGCTCAATTCATTTAGAATTTAATATGAGTTTTACTTATTAATAATAACCCTGCTTCAATGTATGTTTTTTTTAAAGGAGAATCATAAGTCTTTAAAACTTAGTTTTGCATCTTAAATTTTTAATTCAAATGTAAGAAGTGTGTTTAAATCTGTAACCCTAAATTATGAGACATAATAATAGTAAGGCTTTCCTTAACAAACGCCAGTAATTATGAGCTTAATGATAAATTCAGATAAGATCCCCAAAAGTCATGAGAAGGCTGTAAAAAATGAAACCGCGCAGATGTGGGAATAATGCATCATCTGTCCTTTCTATTGAGTGTGGAAAAAAAGGTCACATGTAACTCATATGCCAGCCGAAAATATATATATTTAAAGCAGCTACATATTTCTTCCTCCTCTTGAAGTAAGGACTGAGATCTCAATGCACGTCAAGTCAAACTGAAATTTAGGTTTACTAACAATGCGTATTTGCCCCTTCCTTTCCAAAACAGGGTGTGAAAGAGGAGCCAGCCAAGCCCAAAGAGGTGACGAGCGCTGGGAAGGCCGGCTGGCTGAAGAAGTATTCAGGGAAGTTCTTTGGCAGCTACAAGGACCGATACATTCATCTAGACCGAACAGTGATTGCAGTCTATGAGAATGAGGTAAGTCTGCTAAATCATGATGAAACATAGGCTACGAAGTCAACATGAACCCAACCTACTGTACTTTTCATCATTTCATGTATTTCTGAGTAAAATATGTTATTGCGCAAGAAAAACTGTAGGTTGGAACTTGGTTGTGTATCCATTGGATTGGATTGTTAAGTGGTCCTCCAAACCATTGCTAAAACATTTTGTACTTATACTGTAGCTATTTGGCCGTCGATTAACATTTATTCTCCATTACATTGAATAACAATAGCTGGTGTAGCCTCCGGTGTCAAATCTTGCTACAGTGCGTGTAGGTTTGGAAGATTATTTTTGATGGAAAATGACATGATTAGAATAATGTGCGCTGATGAATTAAGGATGGTCAATTAAGAAATGAAGTTTTCTACAAAGCTCAGATAAATCAGTATTGATTACCAACATAAATGAAGAGCAGAACAAATCTAGATTCATCTTTAGACATCTATCTTTATTAAAACATTGAAATAGATTTATTTTCTCTGCCAAATTATTTCACAGAATAAATAAATCACCACATTATACTAGAGTATCCACCTTCATATCAAGACATAACAATGCAAAATCACAAATTAGATTTTCACACACTGAATTTTTTAGCTCTGTACTCTTAAAGTGTCAATGAACTATTTTTTTTATGTGTGTGCATGTATTTTTTTCATAAGGAATTTTTGAAGAAAGCATTATTTTAGTACTATTTATATACTATTATTAAGATTTTGAATTAGCTTTCATTTTTATGTTTTTCTATTTATTATATTTTTAGTTATATTATTTCTGAATTATGTGTGTATTAAAAAAAACATCAATTTTTTTTTTTTTTTTTTTTTAGTTTTTTTTTAAGTTCTTCATTTAGTGATTTTAGTGCTCTTATTTAAGGTAAACATTTGTAGTTTTATATATTAGATATATAATATTTTATTTCAGATTAATTTTAATTAATTAATATTTATTTACACTGAATATACACTTTATATCTATTTTTTACAATGAAAGTGTATGGTGAGCACAAGGGTCCTTAGTCCTTAATGCAGTGAGAACATTCTGCTAACTATCCCATTATTTCAATGGAAGGAAGAAAGGCATACAGGTTTGACAAAAATTTTTTGTAAACTAGGCCTTTAAATAAAACTCCATTGAACAACCTCTGAGCAATACAATTTTCCTCTGGTTTATCCTTTTTACAGATTAGAAAATGTTTCCCTGTCTTGCAGGAATTGACAACATGCCTGGAGAAACTGGACTTGGTCAACTATGAGACTTGCCATGAGTTAAAGAGTATTTTCACGAAGAAACACAGACTGATACTAATACGAAGCCCCAAGTACGCTAACAAGGTAATAATTAACATTACAGTGCTGTACCACGTCAAATATATCAGTCTACCATTTCCTTTGTGCATGATATAAAGAGTGGCTCACATTAGGATGACAATGCAATACACAGTTGTGGATGGCTGGCTTGCAGTCGTGACGTCAGTAGTTCAATATGGCATGCACTAGAGGCACACTAGCTCATTGTACTGAGTCTAATGAACACATGACCAATGATGAGCCAATTACTCATGCCTCAAGCTCTGTGACCCTTCACTGCTGTCGAAGTTACTTGGCTGAAAGTGTGTGTGAAAGGTCGGCTGTTGCTGAGTGGTGCTTGTATTTGTGCTTAGTGTCAAATATTGCAGTTATTAAGATAAGATGATTAACATCCTGTGTTACATGATTTCACAGAGTGTTATTTTCAGCATTGTTCACACTTATCATGACTTGGTAATTCATACTTTAAACCTTTGTTGCTATACTTTAGTCTTGGTTTCATGTTGCTGACTCGTTGTTAACAATGGCCTTAACTTAAGGTTAAAACGACATTAATGCAGTCATTTAGACAACCTTTAGCAAGGCATAATTTAATGTCCTAGTGTTTATATATACAAAAGCACAGGGCACAATTTCCTGTATAACTATGCAAATACTTGTGGTATATCAAAACAGCCACAAACCATAATTTTTCACTTTCTAGTGAAAATTAGATTTTTCTCTATAGACTGTTTGCCATGTGTCAAAATATCAGGCTGCTGATAAATAAATATGTCTGAGATGATTAAAGGAAAGTATGTACTGTACCAAGGTTTTTTTTTTTTTTATGTTGGTTTTAGAATTTTTAAAGAAAGTGAATGACTTTAGGTGAGGAAAATAAGGAGTAATATTATTTTCTCTAACACTTCAAATACCAGTGTTATTTCAATATTATTTATTATTAGTGGTGGGCATAGATTATTTTTTTAAATCTACATTAATCTCACTGTAATCTTGGAATTAATCTAGATTAAATGGCTCATTTGAATTCTGCCAAAGGCATTCAGAATATGTGTGCTACCCAAATAAAATAATGACTTAAAGTAAGTCTTTTAGAACGGGTTTCTCAAGACAGGTCGTGCATTAGACTAGGAGCTCATCTCCTGTTTCCAAAATGCATCACAAACTGCTTGAAAAAGCTGTAAACGAATTCCACATTGCACAAGGTGCAAACAACCTTTTTACGCCTGTTTACTCCATCTACAGTGTGTATGCGTTTTGTATTTGTTAACGGATTCCTGTGTTCACGCGGTTGCGGTGCGTTCCAGGAGCGGTGCGTCTGCAAACGCGTCCTGTGTGGAAGCACAATGAGTATGAGCCCGTGCTGCTTCAGCACCACATACGAAACACACACGGACTGCATACGCACTGCAGATGGATTATGTGTGAAACAGGTTTGTGTCCTGTCTAGGTTTCCATTGGGAAGCTTCTTAGAAAATAATAATAATAATTCCCTGAAGCAAACCCGGCGGCTTCAGCTGCATCCATGTTAGCATGTCACGTTTGATGTGGGAATTTCACAGTAGGCATACACACAGGTTTAAAGACTCGTGCTTGCCCCCTACAGAGCAATTCGGCCAGGGATACATCCGCGCTAAAATATCAAGGTTAAAGTCATCATAGCTAGTATAGACCCAGTTCCCAACCAAACTTTGAGAATAGATTAATGGTGATATTTTTTTATCGGCCGATGAGAGTCTCACGTTAACGCCGATAACGGCCCACCACTATTTATTATGTTTAAGTTAGTTTTCTTTTAAAAAAATTTTTAGGTTCAAATACATTTTTGGTAAATGCTTTTGTCTTTTTTATTAGTTATTTAATAATATATTTTATTTTATTTCAGTTTTGGTTTTAGTAATTTAAATATTTCAGCTTAAATGTATATCAGTTAGTTGCTGAAACAACATTTCAAATTTTCAGTGAAGTTTTTCATCTTATATATATATTATGTATATATATATATATGTACTGTATATGTGTGTGTGTGTGTGTATAATATAATATTGAATCATTCGGTACAACATCCACGATTCAATACTTGCTTGTGAATTGTGTTTTTTTTTTTTAATTTTGTGTTTAAATAATTTCTTTGCATTTTATATTATTTCTGATCAAAATTAGAGAACACTCACATATACCTCCAAGTTATTGGTGTTAATCTATCACCTGGTGCTAATTTACTTAATTATATGACAAACCCTATTTATTTAACTGGCAGCATTCCTCTAATTTTCACGAGATTGCAAGACGGTGGGCCGCTCTAAGGTGACTGAAAGCCTGCACAAGCAGGTTGTCCAGATGACGGCCAAAGAGATGACCCTTTCAGCCACTGCAAGAGAAGCTGGTCATTCCACATGTCTGGTTCCTTGAATATTGCAGCATTAGAAAGACATTAATTAATTCATAATTCATCTTCATTTCAGGCTGCAACGCAACAAAATGTGATTATTTGAAAGAGCTGTTATTCTTTCCTACACCCACTGTATACATTGCTTACTGTACACTATAACAATCCAGAGTCTTGGAGGTGGGGAGAGGACTTGGGAAATTCTGGAGATACCTAACAGGCGAAATATGCATTATTACTAACAGATGACGAGAGCGAATCGTTGGCGAACTGCAAAGAGCTCAGCAGATGTCAAGAGACTAGAAGAGAAAATGTGTGTGTGTGTGTAAAGAGCAGCCAGACCAACTCGTCACTTTTTCCTCTCCTGAAAACTGACCAGCCAGCTGTATGAGTCAGACACCACAGCCTGGTGTTTTATTTTATAACTAAACCTCACGTATACTGTAGTTCTTGAAAAGAGTTTAAGAGATTCCAAACCCTCCTGTTTCACAAATATTTTAGACACACCCTAAGAATATAAATTTTCGGAGCACTTCGGAGACTCATGCTGTGTCTGGCAATATACAGGATGCTAGTGACACTTTATATAAACCTAACTGAACAATGGGACATCCTACGGACAAATCACTTTGTATTTTCCGGTTTCATTTTGATGATGTTTCCAATCATCAGGGATGTTCAATGCAAAACAGAAACTGGATCTTTAATAAAACCTTTATATAGTACTGAATGTAATAGTTAAAATGTGATCTAGTGGATAATGCATGTGATCAAGCATAATGCTAGACACTTTTTATTTTATTAGCATTTGATTAGCATTAGGATTAGCATTTGCAACTGATTCTGTCTTTTTTTTCAGTGGTTTATTCATGTGTATGCATGTCACACAAGTTTCTTTAACTTGATATAAATTTGTTGTTCATTTTAGGTCCAAGATGTCAAACTTCAAGCACAAACCCCGGAGGAGAAAGAGGCCTGGATAAAGGCACTGAGTGAAGGAATCAGTCAGTCAAAGAACACAGTCTTTGATGAGGTACTGTAAAATATTACTGTGATTTTTAAAGACACATGCACATAAATAGCACCATGACTGAAAATAAAAACATTTACAATGGCCATATGTGATTTTTTTATATATAGATGAGCATGCACTAATCCTTTCCTTTATAAATATGGTGTTGCATGAATGGACAAAGATACAGTTACAGAAACCTATTTTTGTTTATGTTTTAAATCTCAGGTAAAAGTGGATGAAAGCTGCTCTTTAGAACATGTTACACGGAACCGACCAAAAGGGGACCGTGGAAGAAGGCCGCCAACAAGGATACACATGAAGGAGGTATGATATAATCATTTCACATGGACAAAAAAAGTCTTTCAACATTTCTCACCCCAGCTGGAGAACTACTAGGAATGCACAGATACATTTCTGACCAATACTGATATTCAAATTACTTAATAATGTGTCTAATACGTAAATAAAAACTTAAATACTTTTGATAAATAAATACATGCATTTTAAGTGAAGTTAGCCATCACAACTTTATAAATGTACAATATGAAAATAGTTATTAATTCTGAGATTTGCCAAATATTACATTTAAGAGATTAGTGTAATAAATATGAACTTTTAAAGGAGTGTTTAATGATGGAAAATATTAAATATGCAGTGTTGATATAGGTTTTGTACACGGATCTATCATGCTAATTTATGAGATATAAAAACAGTTTAGATAAAAATTTAAAAACCAGTAATATTGTGAAACATTATTACAATTTAAAGGAGTTTTTTTCTATTTTAATATATTGTGGGAAAAAATTCAGCAATGAAGCTGAATTTTCAGCATCATTACTCCAGTCTTCAGTGTCCTTGAGAAACCATTCTAATATGCGGCTCAAAAAACATTGTTAGCCATTTTGAAAACAGTTTTGTTGATTAATATAAAGAAGGTTCAGAAGCACAGCATTTATTTGAAAAATCCTTTGTAGCCATGCAAGTCTCCACTGTCACTTTTGATTGATTTAATGCATACTTTAAATCAATAACAAAAATAAGACATATCCTCTAACAATAATATTCTGTTTATTCTTACAGGCTGCAAATGTTTCAAGTGATGGAATGTTTAGACTAGACCTTGATGGTGAGGTCACGGTACAGAATGGAACTCATGGCTTGAAAACAGAAGGGGATAAACAAACGGAACCTTCTAAACCATCAGCAGCGATGAACAACATTCCAGAGGAGGACACTGATGAAGAGTCCACACCCCAGAAGAAAGTTATAAAGCCGCCCATGCCGCCATCAAAAGACAACAAACCCAGTGAAACTCATAAAGAGGATGAAGCCAAAAATGAGGAACCTGCAGCTCAAAAGAAGCCCCCACCGATGCCTCCATCAAAGGAGTTAAAACCTTGCGCCTCTGTTGATGGGGCTGCTGTTGAGAAGAATGTCTCGGATAGTAAAGTGGAGGTAGAAGCAGAAAGCACTGACTCTTCCGAACCAACCCCTTCCACCAAGAGCGTCCAGCCCCCTACTCCTCCTTCCAAAAATATGAAGCCTACCCAACCGGTAACACCAGCCACAGTCACAACAGAGGAAAAAGAGAAGAATAAGGACGCTGATGGTGAAAGTACCAAGCTAGATGGAGTTTCAAATGAGAAAGAAGACCTGGATAATTTAGAAGAGGTAGAGACCATTGATCCATCTAAAAAGGTCATGAAACCAGAAGTAGTGATGTTGGATTCACCCATTATGCCTTCAAAAGAACCTGAACAAGAAGTGCAAGACTCAAAGAAAGCCTCCGAGACCACTGGAGAAGTTGCAACCTCACTAGAACCTTCTCAACTTAATCTTACTCCACTTTCAACTCCTGAATCTGTGAAAAAGAGCCCCGGACCCCCTGCTCCACCCAAGAAGAAGCCAGGCAAGGCACCTGCCAAGACAGAAGACACTGCCTCAAAAAGTGACCCAATGGTCGTTGCGTCTTCAGAAACAGCTGACATCAAATTGGCTATTCAAGAACCCAAAACTGAGCCAATTGTAGATGTGTCAAGTGAAGATTTGGAGGAGAAGTCTTTAGACAGTGGCCAGCACTCAGGAGAGGAGTCTGAAACCGGTGATCATGTTACGCCGTCCTCCGCAAAGCTTAAAGGAAGCTCCCAGGAACTTGATTTGGAGACCAGTGAGGAGGATCGAAAACCTTCTGACAGCAAAGCCGAGAGCTTGGAGGAGCCATTGTTAGAAACCCCACCCACCTCCTCAAAGACCTCAGTTCCCAATGCAAACCCAACCCCAAGCCAATGTGCCAACATGTCCCTGGACCTCACCATGCCTCTCAAGCGTTCTTCCAAGGCCCGCTCCGCATCCCTAGGTGACCTCCTTGTGGAGAATGCAGACAAGATGGAAAAAAATATACCAGTTAATCCACAAGGAAGTGACGTAAAGGACTTTCAAAGCAAAATGTCTTCTGAGAACAAAGAGACTGGAGAGCTGCCGAACGCAATCGTGACCGGACAGAGTGGTGAGATGGAAATGAAAGGGGACTCGAGCCCGGAGTTCAGGAAATCTGACCAGTTACTGAAGGAAGCCACAAATCTTAACAATCTTAATAACAGAAACAGATTAAGTTTTTAATGGTAAATGTTGGTGGAAGGAAACTTGTAGGGATGATTGATCTATGCTGAAAATGAAATTTGAAAGTATGAAAGTGATCAAATGCAATTCTTATCCCCAACCATTTTCAAATCTCTAAGAAACCTCAAACGACTAAAGATGTCTTAAGGCTCGGGTATACTTCTCTCCTCTCGCGCACAGCCGTGTCCCAAGCATACGGATCCGTGGATGGATGAGTTTGACACATGCGGAGTACCACCTACTGGACTCTCTCGGTCTCAACATTTACATTTAAAAAAATTGGGCTGCATGCAAACGATGTGTGTGGATGTCTGCAGTTTACTCTGGCCTTTATAGTTTTGGTAAAATGGCTGTAAAAAAATAGCCATTTTGAAAAATATGATTAAATCACTGGCTTGTGATTTTCTAGGGATCCTGAAGACCTTGATGAGCTTGCTCAGGTGTGTGTAATTAGGGTTGTACGTGGACTGTCAGCACGGACACAAAAATTGGGCTGCATGTGTTCCTGGAGAGAGTATAGTTATAGCCCTGCTCCAAAACACCTGTCTGTAAACATCAAGAGCTCCTGAAGATCTTCATTAGCTCATTCAGATGTGTTTGATCAGGGTTAGAGCTGGACTTTGCAGGAAGATAGATTGCAATGAACATGGGTCAACTGCCTAGATCAGGGTTTCTCAAGAAGCCCTCAGGGTGCGCTTTATCCAACCATTTTAATCAACAATATTTGAACGTTTAATCAAGTTCTTACAGGATTACAGGTGAGTTTGATCAGGGTTGGAGCTGAACTCTGCTAGAAAGTGCATCTTGAGGGTTAGAGTTGAGAACTCCTGCTTTAGATGATGACACTGAAGGCCTGCATGTTTTTGGTAGGAAGACAAAGCATTTAGTAAAAATTGAGCTAAATTTGTACATGCTACATTTTATTTTGTGAAGAAACGTGCTAAATTTGCTAGCCGGGTTAGCATACCTGATGTTATGTCATGTAGTGTGGTCTTACTTTAGGCTTTCTGTGTTTCTTACCCCATGTTTAGTTATATTTGGTACTTTGTTAAAATGGATTTAAACCGCCCATAAGTTACAACTGCACATAACAACTGTTAGATAAGTAAGCGTTTTACACCGAACACATTTGTGGAAGGGTGACATGTTGCATGCTGAGTTTTGCACTGCAACTTTTGTATAAAAAAAAAAAAAAAAAAAGAGCAGTTGAAAATTTAAGAGTCAGGGGACGTTAAAATGTTTCTAGTAAGTGGCTACCAAGGAGCTTTTAAAGGTTTTGTTTGTATGTTTTAATCCGCAGTCCCAGTTTCCCCTTTAAAGGTGCTGTGCTGCCGTTTAACTGAATAAAACCCTAATTCTCTTAAACCTCTGGCACTTTGAATGCCTTTTCAGCCAACCTGAATATGCAAGATAATTCACAGGGAGATTTCTGTTTGGCCATCAACCCCGCCCCATATATATATATATATATATATATATATATATATATATATATATATATATATATATATATATATATATATATATATATATATATATATATATATATATATATATATAAATTTTTTTTTTTTTTTTTTTTAAACAGAGAAAGATCGTTGTGTGTTATGAGACACATTTTTCAGTTATCTGTCAGGTAAAATAAGTAGCTAAATGAACAATTACAGTGCCTTAAACTTCTCATATATAAAGGTTAATAATCACAGTTTAAAGCTTTATATTTCCTGATCCATGTCTGTTATATAAAGTGCAGGCTAGAGTTTACTGTTTGTCTTTTGTCCATTCTGAATGATTAATGATTATCTAATCTAAAAATATCCACATTAATATTTAAGACTTTCACAAATACCCTACCGTTTAAACATTTGGTTTTGGGAAGACTTAAGTGTTTTTCAAAAGTCTCTTCTGCTCGTCAAGGCTGCATTTATTTGATCAAAAACACAGTAAAAAAAAAAGTGAAATGTTATTACAATTAAAAATAACTTTTCTATTTGAATATATATTTAAAAGCAATTGGTATTATTTGATATGAATGTTGAAAACGGTTGTACTGCTTAATATTTTTGTTGAAACCTGATACAATGTATTTTCAGGACTCTCTGATGAATAGAAAGTTCAAAATAACTGAAATTTGAAATGTTTTTACACTCACTTTTGATTAATTTAATGCATCCTTGCTTCATAAAAGTATGTGTTTCTTTAAAAGAAAAAAACTTTCCAGTACGTAACTTTTGAACAGTAGTGTAGAAGTTGCAACTTCTAATTGTAACAAGTTTTCTGTGTAACCTACTTCATTTTCATCTTCATTTTCTGCCAGCCTTGTCTAAAAATACTTGTGCATGGTAGCATTGTGAAAAGTCACTTAATCATGCAAACACAGACTTCTAGTAAATGGTATGGGGGAAAAAAATACAGTTGAAGTCCATGGCTACTGTTAATCTTTATTTTTGGGTGAAGTATCTCTTAAATACTCTGTTCCTTTTTTTTTCTTTCTCATACTGATGCGATGGGCAAAGCGGTTCCCTGTTCACACAGTCTATTAATAATCTGCAGATACTAGATTCATGCAGCACTTCACCTCTAGCTTAAGTCAGCAAAACCAACTGTGTAGCTGAGTTTTACTTCAGTGTATTCTAGACCTAACAGAATCAAGAATATTCCCATGATGAAAAGTGATTATTTTTTGTGGTACCATTTTGAAAAATATGATCTTGCATGTAAATAGTCCTTTATATAAAAGTATGTAGTCTTTGATAATGGGATTAATTTTAGTTCTTTTTCCTTTGCGCAGTACATTTTAGTGTTTCATTTCCTAATTTCCCTCTGAAGTTTCAATTTGTATCATTTCTCTAATATGTTTAATGAAACTATAGCCGAGTGAATATTTGAAAATTATGTTGTACATAGCCCGGCCAGCAGGGAAATGCTTAATATTTAAGTTATTAATGTTCTGACATGTTGGTCTGTCTAATCAAAGCTTAAGATCAAATGTAGATTTACTGTTAAATGTTTACTGTTGATGGATTTATGTGCGAGTATCTATTACCTGTATTTACTAACTGCACTAATATATTTTTAATCTAATTGCATATTAAATGTGCAAAAATGGGAAATCATTGCTTTGCAAAGCATGTCTCTATTTTTATGAAATGTCATATGCTGAAAGGTTTGTAATGTTTTTGGGTTTTTTAAAAAGATACTGATATTTTTATCAAACCTGCATTAATCAAATCTGTCAAAAAAAATTAAATCAACTCTATATATGCTGATGTCTCAATGGGTTTGCTTTAAACTTTCTAGATGCAATTTTATTCGTGTTTAAAATTTATTTTATAAACCTAATTCCTTTGAACCTTAGTGTGTATTTATAATGAAATCAGTAACATTATAAAACTGATCATACACACATTGTATATACATACACAGTGGTTAATAAATACTTGGTCAGTTTAGAATTTACTAAAATAGGACGTGTTTTAGTTCTTAACATGCCCATGTGATGTCTTGAACTGGATTGCATATAAATAGAGTAAATTTACTTTATGAGAATCAGTCGTGTGTGTGTGTACCTGCTATTCTCTTCATTATGCGGATCAAAGGATAGTAATAATTGTCATTTTTGAAATTTGTTGACATTTTGTTGGTCCCCTTAAGGAAAATAGAAAGCAAGATTTATTTATTTTTTAAATCTAAAAAAATGCATAAAGTTTTGTGTGAGGGGTAAGGCTAGAGTAAGGATGGTAGAAAACAATTTGTACATTTATAAAATTCGTTTCACCTAAGGAATATCATCCATAAAACATGGAAACCCAACGTGTGTGTGTGTGTGTGTGTGTGTGTGTGTGTGTGTGTACTTAACCAAATTGTGGGGACAGAAAAGTGAAGCCAAAAACTGACCAAATCTCCAAAAACCTCCATTTGGAGACTTCCTCAATTGTAAAATTGGTATAAAAATACATTTATTATTATTTTTAAAAATGCATTAGTTTTTCAGTGAGTGGTAGGGTGTGGGTAAGGACGGCTTATAAAATGTATAACTATCTGTATATATAAACAGTAAAAGTCTTATGTAATTTCCCCATTAAGATAGGCCTAGCTAAAGGCGCGCGTGCGTGTTTAGACTGGGCAGGTACGCTGTGTTTTAAGCCAAAAAAAACAATATCGGTTCCACTTGAACTTCATGTATCATAGTGAAATGTGGAACCGATCAGCAGGACACTGCTCCCTCACCACACCCCCCTAAATCCTGCCTTCCCTTTTTACCCATGAAAATATTTTGACCAATAGATTCCACTCTTTTACAGCCTTCAGTTTTTAAATTTAGTTTAAAACTTTGGTAAAATATTCTTGTTAGGGATAACATTCTTCTATTTTCTCCATTCATCCCCCTTGTTTGTAGCATTTGTAACTTGAATTGTACAGTTATTTGGCCAGCTTTATGGCTTATCGTATAATTTGAATGTATTATCGTCCTCATAAACGCACTGCTTTGAAGTGCAAATAGTTTCACCGGTTATGTACTTTGTTGTTGCTATATGCCTGTAGTGTGGCTAATGAAGTGAAAGTCTAGCACATTCACTGTAAATATCTTACTTCCCCGTTGCAAAATAAGGCCGATAGCAGATCTGTATTTGTGTTGTGGTTATCAAAATAGTGTAGAAGATACCTTCGGTTTCACCCTGTCTCACTCTGCTGGTTGTTTTTAGAAACCAAGTCTTTTTTTGTTTCCCTATAGTGAAAGTATTGGCATACTACAAAGTAGGCCTACACGTACTGAGAACTGCATACAAACATGCATACCTTTGTTTAATATTTATACTGTATGAAGTACATATTCTATGCATATTAGGCATATGTTCAGTATACATGTGACTAGTAATTTTTTCCAGTTCATTCAGATGGTACCCATTTATTGCAGAGGATGTAATGGTGAGGAAATGATGTAATGCATTTTATTTTTGTATTTCTTTTAAGAAAAGTTCCTTGATTTGCTAAACAAAAACGTGATGATTGCATTCCCAATCAGCCTTGTGCACAGTGGTTTGTTCTGATATGGATATTGGATTGCTTCTCTAGCCAACATGCATTGCTTGGTTGTTTTATGCAACTATGCAAACAAAAATCAACTCAATTTGTGACTCACAATCTTTAAATGGCCTATTAGCCCCAACAGCTGTACATGAAAAAAATAAATTGGCCTGAAATGAGTGTCGGAAGTGAAGCCAGCGAGAAACATACGAGTCTGCAGCTCTCTCTAGTGGAGGTTTCTTATAATAATGTGTCAGCTTTCTTTCTTCAAACAGGTCAACATTTGTCCAGCATTCAAGTTAGTTTACCTAAAGCCAACAGGCAGACAAACAACCTCAATTGCCTATTATTACACAACAAAGATCAAATCCGGAAAGAAAACGACTCCATGAAAAAGCCGCTGTCGATGAAAAGAGTCTGATGATATGGAGTAATTAATTTAATAACTTCAAATAAAGATATTCGGAGTAGCCTATAAAAGTATATATTTTATCCCAAAATTATGTATATCGTCCAATAAAAACAAAAGCTTTCAACATTTAGTTAAAATAAATGTATTCTTAAAATAAATAATCAGCAGGCCTATCAGACATTTTTTTCACCTTTTATATTATTTTTATTTTCTTCAAGTTGTTTGTTCACCAGAGGAAGAAGCTTAACTTTCACTGTACTGTATATAATGCCATAAAAATTACAGCAGCTGTCTGTCACAAATGACGATAAAGTGGTAGCGAAAATATTAAACTATAATTCAGAACTAGCCTTTCCTTTCCAAAGCAACGTCGACGTGCCCTATTTAATATTCATTAACTGCCAATGGAAATGACTTCAGCAAAATCTAATTAATATTTATGACCTCATCAGCGTCCATAGAAAATCACGAAGCAACGTCCGCATGACTTAATTAATATTCATGAGCCAAACCTTCGTTTGCTTCAGCAGGATTCGTCATGTCCCAACGCGGCAGGCTTGAGCTCGGCTGCGCGAGAACCAGACCGAAACATCACAGCAAAAGATGAAAATGTAGACATAAATCAGAGGATGCACGCATGATGACGATGGGAGACGGACTGGTGTCTGAAGACGATATATGTGAGTGTTAAAACAGCCTACTGAAAATAAAAAAGTAGTGACAGTGTTGTAGTGCGGTAGCTACTAGTACGGACACTAACTAGGACAAGTGAGAGAAATATATTCTCATATATGCATCTCGTTGTATTGCTTATAAAACTAATAGTTGACAATAAAAAAAAATATTATATAATGCACTAAAAGGACTCGTTTTCTAGGGATGTGTTGTACTCATCAACATATTTACACCCGCCAATCTATTATACTATTTATTAATTATATCTAGTAATATTATATTTTATATGCCCTCCCCATACACCAGTAATCGATCCCATCCTCAATCTTAATCATGCATAAAACTAGAATAGAATCTAAAACATAGATTTAAATTATCTATAAAAATGGAAAGAAGTGTTAGATATCAATATTGTTGATGCATGTCGACTTTCATTGTTCCTGCTTATGTTTGTACCCCATACATATTTAATAGTGGGTCATATCTTAATGTTTCAAATTAGAATAGAATCTGAAACCTAGATTGAAAAGATCTCTTAAGAAACATTAGATATGAATATTGTTGGTGCATGTGGATAATCATTGTTCCTGCTTATGTTTGTACCCCATACATCTTTAATAGTGGGTCATATCTTAATGGTGTATAAACAACATAACTTCTGTCACCATCCACTCTAGTGCTTCGCTCGGAGAAGGAGTTTCATGATGCTGCGAAGAGGAATGACACGGAGAGAATGCAGGAGCTCATCAGAAGAGGGGTGGACATCAAAGTAAAAAATAAGGTGAGATATAGCCAATGCAGAAACATGAACAGTGCAGATCTACATGCACTGTATTATGACTATGTGCATTATACTAGATGCTCTAAAGCAGTCTTTCTAGTAAAAGAGCAGTCTTTATATGTGCCCTTGGAAAGGTTGAAAATGTGCAACTTATTTAACCATAGACAAAGAGTATTTGTCACATGACAAAGATAATGCATTATGAAATTTTTTCATGTGTTTTTGGTTTTAAAGATGGACCGTAAGGCCCTTCACTGGGCAGCAGGAGCCGGCAGTGAGCAGGCAGTGCATCTGCTGCTGGACCACGACATGGAGGTGGATGATATGGACAGCGTACGTGCAATTGCATTTTGTTGAACAGATTCAGATGTAGCTACATTTTAGGCTGAATATTTCATGTTCTGTGTTTATTTACTGTATGAGCACAGATAAGTGAAATACTGCTCAACTGGATAAATGTTTAATGGGCTGCTGTTCATTCACCATGTGGCCTGTAAATTACCGGAGGCTATGAGCTCGTTACACCAACAACGATTGAAGAGACAAAGCATGGCAAAACTTTTTTAGGTTATTGAGCAGTTGACCAATATGGACCTGAAAATCTTTATACACATACTCAGAATTCATGCTCTGCATTTAACCCATCCAAAGTGCACACACCCCCCCCCAGAGCAGTGGGGGGTTTGATGCCTTGCTCAAAGGCACCTCAGTTGTGGTATTGCCGGCCCGAGATTCAAACCCATAACCCTAGGGTTAGGAGTCAAACTCTCTAACCACTAGGCCACGACATTAGATCAAGTTTTAACGCTGTAACTGGTCATGTTCTTTTACATCTACCGGGAACAGCTTTTTTTTTTTTTAAGTATTTTTTTTTACCTGAATGCATAATTATTTATTTTAATTAAATAAATTTTTAATTATTAATTTCCTTTTTTAAATTATACATAAATTTTTTTGTGTGTATATATATATATATATATATATATATATATATATATATATATATATATATATATATACTGTACTAAGAGATGAATGCATTTATTATTATTTTATAAAATTATACAGAGAATTTAAGGAATCTGAAAAGTCTTTTTGAAATATTTAAATTATAAATTATAAATTATATAAATTATAGCATGTTAAAGAACTTGCACTGTATATGCAGAGAATAAAAGTCCAATCTGTGCACAAACGTGTCACCAATGACAAAGGGTGGCCGTGAAATGCAAGCGATAATTAAAATGTCACAATTAAATTTAATATTAAAATTTTATGTTAAAGTATAAGTGAAAGAGTATTTATTAATTTATTATTGTAATATATTTTTTAGAAGGTCAACATTTTTGAATCCCGTTTTTGTTTCTGCAGTTCATATAAATGGTGCGGAGTGAGTTTCATTTTTAAAATACAAAAGTCCCTCAAGTAGTAATGTGGGCATAATTACTGTAATTTAATTATAATGCATGCAGTTTTATTTCATAAAATTTAACCGAAAATTATTATTAAAAACATCCTATTTATAAAAACATTTGAAGTATATAGCATGTCTCATGTCATTCCATATGCTTTTGGTGCAAAAAGTCAGTTTTGGGAATCAAACTCATGTCCTTATTGTTGCTAGCAGAAGGATCTACACATGCATGCATCCCTGGATTGTGTTTATTAAATAATAAAAACTGTATTCACTGCAGGCTAATATTGTTTTTGACTAGATTCTTGATTGTTTTCCAGTTCGGTATGAACCCTCTGCTCTTAGCCGCATGGTTTGGTCACCTCTCGGTCCTAAAGATCCTTGTCTCAACTGGGGCAAAGCTCACCTGTGAAAACAAAGTAAGACTCGATTGGAAAAATCATTTTAGGTACTTTGTTTTTAAGAAGACAGTGGTACCATCTCACTCGATGTGCTCTGCTCTCTTCACAAATAGTGTTCAGAAGCTTTTAAAGACCACTAACCAATACAAATGAGATCTGCATGTGTGCAGGCCTACATTAGGCCTTCATCATTAATTTCAATGCATCCCGCTTACTGAACTCTCTCTGTTTTTCTTTTCAGAATGGCTTGAATCTCTTGCACTGTGCTGCCCAGAGGGGTCACATCAGTATTTTGGAGTATATCATGGAAGATCTGGAAAGCGTGCAGCTTAATAAAGTCGACAAGGTGAGAATCTCATGTTTGGTCACAATGACCATGATCTTGAAGTATTTTATTACACAGTAATAAGTGTACCTTCAGTTCCCTAGAGCCCAGGCAAAGTTAAGAGACAGCATGGGTTTTGCTTTCTAATGTATTGTAACTAGAAAAACATATTTTACACTGGAGAAATTCTGAAAGAGAGTTTGACAGAATTGGTCAAAAAAGTTACTATTTGTTCACATTTTGATCACATGACTTCTACATACTGTATTTGCAGACACTTTAAGCTGTTTTTCATCTAAGAGACTGATAACAGCTGTGATGATTGCACAGTGTTCACGCAAATACCAGTTAAACTTTTTCAAGGAATGACTTTGAGGAAGGAACTGCCTTCGGGAAGTGGTTTGTTGACGTAAAGAGCAGACGGTGAACAGGACAAGCTTTAAAAAGGACATATAGCTCCATGAAATTCCAATGTAATTTGTAAAGATTAGGACAGGTCCGAGTTTTATCCATGAGGAGTTTATTGGATCATTTGTTTGTTTTTCTCTGCCTCCACAGCCTTGGTTATAGAAATTCAATTCAGAGAAAATAGATGACTCATGCACAGTCATTATGAGTGGGGACATGTATTATGAACGTCAACAAACTTTAATTTTTTTCACCGATTTTCAAGCTGTTGTGAATTGTGCTACTCATTACACACAAGTTAAAATGTATTCCCCATTAGATGTTTTGCACAGCAGATCAATAATACAGATATCACACTATCAATATTCTGGAGTAGTTTCATTGTGCTTTCTGTGCTTTCTGTCCCATTGGAATATTAACAGATGAAGTAAAGCTGTTGTTTTTTGGAAACTACCCTTAAAAATAAAGGTTCATGGTTCCACGGAGAACCTTTAACATCTATAAAACCCTTTGCTTACACAAAAGGCTCTTCAGATTATTAAAATATGTTTAACATTCTTTTTAAATTAAGAACTGTCCACAGAAAGGCTCTTTGAGGAACCAAAAATAGTTCTTCAATTGCATTGCTATGAAACCCCCCCTGTTGGAACCTTTTATTATTACATTTTGTCCTTTCTAACATGTGTCAGTCAGGTAAGACAGCGTTTCATTTGGCCGCAGGGCATGGACACCTGAAGGTGGTGGAGTTTCTCATTGGGATGGGCTGTGCTCATGACCTCAAGGACAAGGTGAGGGACAGACACACACTCCTCAGTGTGTCAGTCAAGGTTTCAGAATAATGTTCTTCAAAAAAACTTCCAAATGTGATCCAAATAAAATATGTACTGTAGACTTGAGTGGTGTCTGGTGTGGCACTGTATTCTTATTTTAATCACTGTGTTCAGATATCAGTAAGCTCTTAAAAAAGAAAAATTCAATGCAGAATGGAGCCAAAGAATTCCTCAAAATAGAAAAAATCAACTCCAAATGTATTAATCTGACCTAATGACAAAAGAGAAACTAAACATATTTCAGCATGCTACAGTAAACGCCTTTCCGGTCATACTTTGGTTAGTTAAACTAACTAAAACAAACATGTAAAAAAAATAAAATAAATGGAAACGTATTGTCAAATACAGAGGATACAGAAATGATTGATGCAGCACTAATATGGTGTTCATGAACTGCAGGAGGAAAACACTGCACTGCATTTGGCAGCTAAGCAAGGCCACAGTGACGTCCTACAGAAGATCATGGACACCGGGGAGAGCATTGATGAAAAAAACATTGTAATTCCATCCCGTTTCTGTGTGCACAAGTTTTTTTTTTTTTTGGTGTTGTTTCTTTGTTTCACATTGGGATCTGTTGTCAGGATGGCATGACTGCTTTACATCTGGCAGCTGAAGGAGGGCATTATGAATGTGTCAGACTGCTGCTGGAGGCTGGCTGCGATGTCAACTCACTCACTCATGTGAGTACTTCGTGATGAGTCTTCATCATAATCAATGGGATTTTCACATTGTTTAGTACATCAAGCTACAGTGCATGGTCATATGTTTCTTCTTATAGAGTAACAGGTCTGCTCTTCATCTGGTGGTCCAGCATGGCTCAGGAAGAGAGGTCCGACTGCTGGTACAGGCTGGGATCCACCTGGATTCAGTAGACACAGTCCGTACTAAAAACCCCAGCTTTCTGCATGCTTTTTACATTTTTGCTTGCTATCAAGAATTATAACTTTTGTTGTAGAACGGGAGAGAATGTTTGGGTGGGGATTCACTATGGCATGCAGATTAAACATCTAGTGGATTCTCTGTTAGCAATGTCCAATAATAGATATACACACACCCCTACTGTAAATGTACAGTATTGTGACTAATTATTGTGTCAGTAAGTCTAGGTACAAGGCCATCTTGATTATGTTACAGACATGTTTAAGACAATATTATACAGAACACCGCGATCAGAAGTATCGTTCAGCTGTTTTGACTTTAAGAACATGACTAAAGCATTATTTGGGACAATTGGGGTTTTGATCTTGTCCAAAGCATGTCTATTCTTAAAATGTTTGACTGAGCAGTCCCCTGAATCTAACCTCCTGTGTGCTTTGTTTTTTCAAATGCTTTTTGTCCTCAATTTGAGTTCATGTAGTTCAAGCAGTAGAGAACCTTTATTATGGATTTAGATCTTCATGCCAACATTCTGTGTAAAATAACAGTTGGTGATTCAAGTTCGGTTGACATTAAAAGAATATATGAATAAGATCACCTAATTCCCTAATTACTTACACAATGGATAAATGGTGTATATAGAACATTTATTTCTCAGTGTTCTCTGAATTTTTTAATTGTAATTTAATTGTTAATGGCAATGTTATTATACATTTAATGTAATTATTTCACAAATATTATGGAAATGTTACTTTTAAATTTTCGCTAAACCATCCTGTATGAATGTACAACTAAAATGTTTCAGAAAAAGTTTAATGTTTTTGTACTAACGTTTTGAGAACGTTGTTATACATTTTGATCGATATTGAACATTCTATAAACGTTACTGCAAGAATGTTTGTTCAGAACTGTTAGAATCTTGCCAGTATGTAGCCAAAGTTCTAAAAACATTCTCTGTTAGCAAAAAATACATATGCATGCACACATTTTAGGAAGATTGCAATATGGAGTGCATGATTTGGGCACAATTGAAAATTTTCCTTATTGTTGAACCAGGAGTTAAAACATTGGAAACATTACAAGGTTAAGTTCTGCTATTCAGAAAACCCATGGTATTTACAGACATTTTTCCTTGCCAGCAACATACTTCAGCTCTACACCTGGCAGTGCTCAACAACTCCACAGGAATAGTGAAGGATCTGATCGATGCGGGATGCGACCTGGACATCTGTGATGATGTGAGTGCTCCACATTTACAAATGCAGTCATGATTTCACTGATTAAGGTGAAATTAACTCTTTTTTTTTTTCCCTTCCAGCGGCTTCAAACTGCTTTGCACATAGCAGCAGAACACGGTTGGCTGAACATCGCTGAAATGATCCTGATATCTGGAGTCAATCTCAATCTGCTCGACAAGGTGCAAATTACTGTTGTCATACTTGGGTGTGGATGATGATCAAAGAATTAAACAGAAGATATTTACTTCAATGTTATAGCAAGGAAAGTCGTCACTGGATGTTGCAGCTCGAGGCAACCATGTGAATGTCGTTGACATGATTATCAAAGCTGACAGATTTTACAAATGAGAGAAGGTATGTTAAGTGTACATTCAGCTTTAATTATGACAGAAAATATGACTCAATTTAAGATTGTGTGCTATTTTTAATGTTTTGATTTGTTTAGGAAAATGTGACGAGTGACTCTGACTCTCTGGTGGGAACGAGCCTTACCTTTAAACAAGATCATCGACAGGAGACACAACATATCCGATCTGTCCTATGGACACTTGCCTCCAAATATCTTAAACCAGGCGAGTGGAAAACACTGGCTCGACACTGGAAGTTCTCAGAAGCACATATTCGAGCCATAGAGCACCAATGGACAGGTACGTCTTTTAACTAGCTGCTGAGTGCATTTAAAAAAAGATATATACAGTGTGTGTATTTTTAGACACATACACCATTCCTCCAGTTTTCAGGGTCACATGCTCTTTCAAAAATCATTCTCATATGCTGATTTGCTGCTCAAGAAACATTTCTGATTATTAATGCAGAAAACAGTTGTGCTGCTTTATATATTTGTGAAAACGGTCATAATTGTTTTTTCAAGATTCTTTAATGAATAGAAAGTCATTTCTGTAAAATCAGACTGACCCCAAACATAAGGTAGGATTTGTATATAAATATATCCATATATAATTTGTATTGTAAGTTACCCATTAAAATGTAATGGCTATAAAAGGGGGAAATACAAATGGGTGGATTATTATATTAGATGTTAACAAATTTTCTTAAAGGGGTCATATGATGTTGTTGTATATTATTGTTTCTCCTCTATGCCCCGCCTTTCTGAAACGCGTAGATTTTTACAAAGCTCATCGGCCTGAAAAGCGAGGTGTGCCCTGATTGGCCAGTGCATTGTGATTGGCCGAATACCTCAAGCATGTGACGGAAATGTTATGCCCCTCAACATACTGTTATGCCGTGTGTCCCGACCCGACAAGACCAAACCAATAAAACCCATTATAAACAAGGCATTTGTTGCATCCAGAAGGGGCATAATTACTGATTATAATGACTTATACTGTCTTTTTACACGTTGCGTTACATATCGCGCCGCGTAAACACAAAACCATGTCTGTATTTGTGATCGGAGAAACTACAAACAACAAGCTCTACTCTACACTGCTCAAAACTCGTGTTTGAATCATCAGTGGCAAATTATTTAAATATAAAAACGTACTTACAGGCTTTGAGTCAGAAGCACCAGACTCGTTGCAAAGTTGGAACTGCCCCACTTTGCAGAAAACGACACCGGCATTGTAGGCTAATCTCTCAGGAAACAGTCCTCATCCTTCGCAAAATGTGTTGCACACATCTGAATATTTGGGTTGAACTGTTCCGGAACAGTGTTGAACCACTGGTTTCTGATTGTGTCCTCTTTTGGAAGACCATTCAAAGTAGATTCGCTTTTGCAATAAAACACACAGCGTCTCCACAACATGGCCGGGCGACAACAGTGAGAATAAAAGTTACACCTTCTGTCTTTGCGTAAACATTTGGGCGGTGTTATGCAAATCTTCTCACACCGTGACACGTGCGGGCGTGTTAGAACGAGCCGTTTTAGGGGTGTGTGGTTGACTCTTATTATGATAGTTGACTTCTTTTATGAAGAATATCTCTTTGGATATGAGACTTTAGTCCTTGAAATTTAATTTGCATCATTTGACCCCATTAATGGGTCTACAGAAGGTTTCCTGAAATTGCCAAAAATCCTAATTGGAAAATATGCACAAAAAAGTCCCAGTCCCATTATGCCAGAAGTCTTCTGAAAAATTTGTTTTTTTATTACACTAAGGAAAATAGGTTCATTAGATAAGCCAGTAACAATAGTAATTAGTGTGAAGTGGTCTGCTTAACTCTATTTTGAACTCAAGATCCTTAAGAGCCGTGCACTACTACTCAAACTGAACTGAAGACACCGACAGATATCTGTGATAGTGATGACAAGCTCTGTACTTTAAAGGTACAAAGAGCTACAAGGAGCACGGGCACAGGATGCTGCTCATCTGGCTGCACGGAGTGATCACCGCTGGAGAAAACCCCATCAAGGGTTTGTACGAAGGTCTGGTAGGAATCTCAAGGATCGATCTGGCAGGTGAATTCATCACTACAGTTCATTCGTGTGTAAGGTCTGTTCCCAAACCTGTTGTGATGCCCATCTAGACTGCATTTTTATGCATCATATGTGCACTTCAGACTCAAAGGCAGCAAAATGAAGAGATTGTTAGCAGAATTGCATGCATCTCTCCCAGAATGCACTTTGTGTGCAAATTCGATTTTAAAATTCTAGTTGGGTTATTTTGACCAATAACTGACAACTTAATATCTGTCTTTTCCTGTATGTGACCAACTAATGTTTTGACCATGATTATGCCAAGACGCTTGTAATCAGCTGGAAACTCTGGGTTTCAGTTCAGAGTTATCGAGTATATATTTTTACCAGTTTCACGGTCTACAATCTTGCTTTACCTTCCCTCTTTTATAACTTTCTTTTCTTTCAAACAGAAAGCATGCGACAGCTGGCAAATACGGATCCATCTTCTGCTAAAAAATGCTCTACAATGTAATGTGAGATTTATTGAGAAAGGTCTGGACTGTGCACGTATACCGACCAGGAGATCAGATGCTCTTCAAATACACCGCACCGATGAAACACAAATACTCCCTAAAATACAACCTCAGTGAAGAAAACAGCCGTTCACACCAAGAGCAAATATTTACAGCACACATGACTTTGGAATATTGAAGAAAATATCACAGCAATTTCTTTTTTTAGGAGATCATGTAGATTCTTTCTTTTTTTTTTGTCAGAAAAACTCCCCAATCAATGACATTTTTGGTTATGCTGAATTTCAGGTTCTTTTTTACAGTTATGCATGTCTTTCAGTCCTAAATTTATTTGTAGAGGCAACATTTCTTCTGTAATGGTTATGTTTAGACACTAGACACAAATAAAATTCTAAAGAAGCTGCATTAGCCAGGATACTGGGTAACGTGTGTGTGTGTGTGTGTGTGTGTGTGTGTGTGTGTGTGTGTGTGAACTTTAGTGTGTGCAAATGCTCTTATATGAAGACGGGACATGAGTGAAAGTGCAATGAAATGAATTGATTCATAATCGTCTGCAGTATTTTATACAGATTAGGTTTGGCCTGACATTGATTTCTCAATTTGAATAATTTCTCTGAGGAACTAATATTGATTCTTAAATCCCAAGAATTCTATTATGCTGTTTTCAGTTGATGAGTAAAGACAGCTTCACTAACTAAACAACTTTATTTGTAATAGCAAGCTTCCTGCTTGGTTACTTATGATATAAAACAAAGTCTGAGCTTTAAAATTAAAACTTTTTATGAACCAAACCTTTCCCCCCTTACTACTATTTATTGCACGAAATAAACATGAATGAACATTGGACCGGATGTTGAAAATGTACCATGTCTCATCATGTGATCCCTCAAGCAGTGTTTCAGCTGTGAAAGATGTCAATAAAACAGCTTGTTAACTATGGAACATTAACCTCGGAAAAGCTATTCATGGTCCACAGCTAGTTAACTAGAAAAATAATCTATAGAGGTGAATAAACACTGTATACTCTATTTGTAGATTGCATTTATAACCATAATCTAGATATTTATCATGTTTACTGTGACTCAACAGGAAATTCAGTGCTGATCTGAAGCAACTAGGTTAAAAGTTAATATTGACGTATGAAAATATTTTTGCAAATTTGCAGACTCCAGTGCTTTTCGTGTAGGTTAACCTAACCGGACTAAATGTTATTGTGTACATGAACCCAAATGCTAGTCAAGCACAGTCACAGTTTTAAACGAAGTGCATGCATGACGCAAGCAAACCCATCATCACCAGCCGTCTCTGAGGAACATGCAGCTGTTTTCTTTCCGTGTCCATGCAACACAACACTGTCCCAATACACTAAAATATTACAACAGGAAGTTCTCCGTTTCTGTATTTCTGTTGCCACAAGGTTTCCTTCCAAGAATCAGTCCAAGTAATCTTTTTTTAATAGTCCATAATATTGTTTTGTTTTCACTTGTAATTGGTGCTTGGTTTGTGCATATTTCTTTCCTGATTCAGAAATAAACTCATCTACATCTTGGATAGCCTGAGGACGAGTGTCTTCTTTGCCCATCTTTGGGTAAACTATTCCTTTAAACCAAAGGCACATCCACCTCTTCTCTAATCCCATAAGATGTGTCCCTCAGAATAACATCACAATACTGATGTAATCATAATACCATGATATTGAATGATTGCTGTATTCATATAGTATGTAGATGATATTAAAATTATTTTGGATACCATGGTCTAATAAAATAAATGTTGAATTTAGTGCATGCCATAAATTTGTAATGCCTAATTCACTATTCACATTCTTATGTAAACACTTTAATGATTTATATTGTGTAGTCACAGCAGTTTCAATCGTATGATAATACTATTAGCAAATGCAGAACGTGTAATAAAAATAGTTGTAAATCTATACCAAAGACCAATACCTGTCTTTTGGTTACACAGCTTTATTTAAGTAAATAATGACACTTTACGATTTGTTTCCAAATCACGGACTCCTGATGTGTCATTTGGAAAAGTGAAGGGGTTTTACACAATCTGATGTTGAAACGGGTTTCATTTTATATCAGTGCACGACTCAAACAAGCAACAGGCATGATGACGTTAACAACATTCATACAAACAAACAAAAACAAACGTAACAGAAAATAACACCAATGTACAAAAGGCATGAAAATTAAATTCAGGGAATAAAAAGTGCTAATTTGAACAAAGACGTGCATTTTATATTGTGTAAGGCAACCGGGTCAAAACATGGCATTCTTCATGTACTCCGTTTCACTTATTTACAGTCTTATCAAAATATTGTTTCTTCTCTGTAAAGTAAAAATAGGCTCTTTAAAGTCCATTCACATTTGACTGAGCTTAAGGTCATAGAAAAACAGAATAGCGAAACATGACCTCTGAATGTTGTGTAGCTGAAACGTGTTAAACTCATGTCCCGATTCATGTAGTAAGCGTTCAGAGGATGTTTGTGTGAGGCCTGTTGGGCTCTCTACGATTCGCCGTCGCTCTCGCTGTCGCTGCTCAGATTTGTCTTCTGCACTTCCAGCTCTTCTGCGCTGACCATCTCTGGACTGATAGCGGCGTACCGCGTCCCATGAAACTGACGCAGGTGTATCTAGAGAGTAAAACAGTGCAAATTAAGCCCCTGAAATCTTCTGATTACTATAACTGCAGGAAAACCAGCATGGGGAAAGGTCTTCAGGTTTTCCTCACTCATGTTCCACAGGAAAAAAAGTCATTAATTTGAGGTTGGAACAACGTTAGGGTGAGTAATTAATAACAGAATTATGATTTAACAATCTCACTCACTTGTATGTACAGGTTAACTTCTGCACTTCTGCACAGATACGGGAAGTTTCCGCCGGTTTTGAGGTGAGCTCGTCTAGCCTTGGGGTACAGTTTATACATTTCCTCCTTTGCCTCATGTGACAGGGCACTCTGATCAAAAACCTGAAGGGCAAAATATTTTTACAAATGTTAAACAAACTTGTTTTTATGCTGATCAAGACACATTTATTATTATCAAACTGTTTTACTGCTTAATATTTTTTTGGAAATTGTGATAACACTAACTTTTTTTTACTGCAAGGGTGCATTAAACTGATAAGTACATTTATAAATGTACTTTATGTACAGTAGAGACCAAAAGTTTGGAAACATTATTATTTTTAAGGTTTTTGAAAGAAGTGTCTTCTGCTCATCAAGCCTGCATTTATTTGATCAAAAATACAGAAAAAAAACAGTAATATTGTGAAATATTATTACAACTTAAAATAATAATTTTCTATTTGAATATACTTTAAAAAGATTTATTCCTGTGATGCAGAACTGAATTTTCAGCATCATTCCTCCAGCCTTCAGTGTCACATGTAACATCAGTCTATCACATGATCATTTAGAAATCATTCTAATATTCTGATTTATTATGAGTGTTGGAAACAGTTCTGCTGTCGAATATATTTGAATATTCGAATATTCTTTACTATCACTTTTTATCAATTTAACACATCCTCGCTGAATAAAAGTAGTGCTTTTATTAAAAATAAATAAAAATACTGACCCCAAATTACTGACCAGTAGTGTATATTGTTATTACAAAATATTTATATTTTAAAAACATAAATTCTTTTTTTTTTTTTTTTTTTTTTTTATTCATCAAAATATCCTAAAAAAGTATCACGTTATGAAAAAATATTAAGCAGCAGAACGGTTTCCAACTTTGATAATGAATCATCATATTAGAGTGATTTCTAAAGGAAAATGATCCTAAAAATTCAGCTTTGCATCACAGAAATAAATGATAATTTAAAGTATAATACATTTAAAAACAATTATTTTAAATTGTAATAATATATCACAATATTACATTTTTTTCCTGTATTTTTGATCAAATAAACACAGGCTTGATGAGCAGAAGAAACCTCTTTCAAAAACATAAAAAAATTGTAATGTTTCCAAACTTTTGGTCTGTACTGTCAGTACATTTATAATGTTACAAAAGATTTATATTTCAAATAAAAATCTGGTTCACTGAACTTTCGATTCATCAAAAAATCCTAGGGGGAAAAACATGTACCACTAGTTTCACAAAGTGGCAAAAGGGGTTTTCAAAATTGATTTATAATATGTACCATTAATAATAATTTAGCACCTATAAGAAGTAATAACTGAGCAAATCAGGATATTAGAATGATTTCTGAAGGATCATGTACACTAAAGACTGAGGAATAAATTACATTTTAATATATTAAAATAAAAAAACAATAATTATTACAATATTACTGTTTTTTTTAATCAAATAAATGCAGGCTTGGTGATCATAAGAAGAAAGAAAAAAAACAACAACATTCAACCGACAGTATACAGAGCAGACCTACATCTATTATGGTGACGGCAACATTCTTGATCTTGTGCGGCTCCACGTAGGAGTTTTGGCAGTTCAGCGTGAGTCGAGAGGCCAGTTCACTCTGGTTCAGGCTTTCCAGCTGAAGCACAAACAAACAGAGAGCTCTTTGTTGATAAATGAGCAAAGAGGGAGACAAATTCCCTTCACACATCAGGATGAGATCTAGAATAAGTACTGAATCTGGTCGGGCTTACTTTTCACTTAACTATTTCAGTACAATGAAAGTAAGCATGTTTACACATTGCACCATTACTCACTCTGTCAACCATAAAGTCAATAGCATCTGCCATTTTTGGGTCCATGGGTCCTTTGGCAAA
This sequence comes from Carassius auratus, assembly GCF_003368295.1. Taxonomy (NCBI): domain Eukaryota; kingdom Metazoa; phylum Chordata; class Actinopteri; order Cypriniformes; family Cyprinidae; genus Carassius; species Carassius auratus. The sequence continues at coordinate 26,943,999 of NC_039274.1, forward strand.
GTTACCAAGCACAATCTTTTTGAGCATGAAACCAGGCATCAACCAGAAACTAGAAAAGTAACATTATACATGAGACACATCCACAGCGATGGAGATATTAGCACCGCATGAGTATCCAGTGTAAGTCTCTACCTGTTTGCTGTCCATGTCTGGTTGAAGATCGATGTGTCGCTAAATGAGTTGCACAGGATCAGAGAATGAACTCTGGGAGATTTATGTGTGACTTCAGCAAATTTCTGAGCCAGGAATCCACCCAGAGAGGCGCCAAACAAGTGCACCTGCACAGAGAGAATGAAAACAGGTTGTGAAAGAAACTCCTTCCTCGTCTGTCATACATAAAACAATCGCTACACCATACCTTGTCCAGTTGTAGGTTGTCTAAAAGCTTTCTAAATCCATCACAAAATTCCAGAAGATCCCAATAGACGGGATACTGGAGCTGGATACAGAAGTATCGAATCACACATCACAGGAAAAAAAGAAAATAAATTATGTTAGAAGAGAAGCAAGAGGACATGTTAGTCATGCGTAATGCCATTTTTTAAACAGAAGGCAACCGAATAAAGCCTTAAAAATGTTAACAGATGTCTATTCCAGCAGGTCTATGTGACTGTAGCTGATGTGAAAACGTACGGAGATGACGCGGTAGCCCCATCCGGAGAGAGCCAGCACCTGCTGGAAGAAAACCTCTGCCGTGCCGCTCACAGGTGGGAGGAAGATGATGGGGCACCTGATGCTCTTCGGCCCGGCGTCATACAACGACCAGACTTTACTGTCATCATCATCCACGATTATCTACAGAAGGCACACAGGCACAAATGTGCTACATCAGCATCGTAGAATACATATTATCATAATCAACATTTACGGCAGTCCTATTTCATTTCACGTTAACTACACTTTTTTACTTGACAATTAACAATTATGAATTATTTTTTCAATGCACCACAATTCAACATGAGATAGATAGATGGATGGATGGCAGATATATTGATAGATAGATAAATAGATAGATAGATAGATAGATAGATAGATAGATAGATAGATAGATAGATAGATAGATAGATGGACGGATGGATGGATAGATAGACACTTACTCTTTTCAGAGGTACGGTGCTTCTGAACCAGTTATAGTCAGGAGATACTCTTATCTCCTCCATTGCTGAAATGCAAATGAAATGTCAGGTTAAACACGTGTATGTTTCGCAGAATAACTGACACGATTGTCCCAATGCTTGCAATGTAGATAAAAAAAAAGAAAAGAAAAGGTAAGTTACTGTGTCATTGATTTCACACCCCCTTCATGTATTTCACCATAGAAAAACCTAGGAGAGAAAAAACGTGATTAGAGTGCAATAATTATTCTTGTAGATGTACATACATAGTTCCTGCAATTACATCAATTTATACAAAATAAATTATATAAAATTACATTTGAAATAATCGTTTAAATAAGTAAAAAAGCGGACATATGATTATTTTAAATGCTGAAAAACACAACATCCATCTCTATAAAACAGCCGTTTGTATGCGCTTCACAACAATGTAATCTGCAGATCATTTCGAGCGATAGAAAAGTAAACATTACCGTGCTGGTTTGTGAAATAAATCTCCTTTTATTGACTTTCATCCACAGACCTGAAATAACATTGTAGCCCTTCGCGGAATCACATGACAGCAGCTTCCGCATCCAACAAACGACTGACAGCAGCCAATCAGAGGCCGCGAACTGCGCGCATGCGCGGTGAGAACAACCAACGGGGAGCCATTAAAGGGACAGTTACACTGAGAAAAAAAGTTCCAAAGCGCATGACTTTCTTTCTTTCTGTTGAAACAAAAACGGAAATTAATGACATAATGATAGTCTCGGTCACAGTTCGCTTTTAGACTCTATTAGAAACTTTTTTTTTAATTGTTCAATTATTCAAATCTTATATTGAATTTTCAACCTATTATATATTTCCCCTTTAATTTAGTAGCCTATGTAATGTGATCATATATATTTAAATATATATATATATATATATATATATATATATATATATATATATATATATATATATAATTTTATATTATGTATGTTTGTCCATGTTTATCCGGGAATGTGTTATAGGGTTTGGTTTTGTATCTTTAGTATTTTTGTTTAATAAAATCATTCATATGAACAATTCTGGCTTCAAATATCAGCTTTCCCTATTTCTTGTGTTCCACCAGCTCTGTAGTATTTTCTATCAGTAATATTATTTTCCATTCTTATATTTTTGACAATAAGGAGTTTGATGATGTCTTAAACTTTAATTTTATGATGGATGAATATATCCACAAAGCTAGATACCTTAAATTTAAGCCCAGCAAAATATTTACTTCTGATCTACATTTGTTATCTTCAAAAACTCTTCTCTAATCTCTAGTTGCGGTTTTGGACTTTTTTGTTTTATTTCATTGTAACAGTCTGTTCAATGTTCATTGTTAAAGATTGATTCACTAAACCGAGTGATTCTTCGAATCATTGCGGATTGATTCGTCGACAGAGATGATTCTCGGACGGTCAGAATGATTCAGTGACTCGAAAGTGTTTCATCATCAGTTGTTTACTCATATATCTCAGTGTCTAGTTCAGACAGCTTGTGTGTTTAGGTAAGCTCCCCAAATAGTTCGCATATGAATGTGATTGATTCTTATTAATTTACATATTCGACGTAAGCCGTTTGTTATCGTCGGGCCTGTATTGAATGGCTTTCAGTGCGTTAGCTCTCGGCTAGCGCTAACCTTCAACCGATTCCGTTTGTCAAAAAACACAACAACACTCAAACATGTCGTGTACGTGTGCTTCAGCAGCGAGAAAACTCCTAAACTCAGCTCACAGAGGTAAGAAGAAAGTCACACTTTTAAAAATATTGATGTTTGTTTGATGTTTTTTTAACCTAACGTTAGTTAGTTCGGCTAGCACTGCTGCTAGTGCGCTAACAATATATAAACAAACCGGAATGATTTACGATTATAAATATATTCACAAGTCAGCTTTCATTTAGGAGACATATTTTAATGTTTAAAGTAAAAAAAAAATGTTTTTTTTAAAGCTTGTTTATATAATCATTATTATTATTTGAATAACTGAATAATAATTAATTTACTTGTTTAATGTTTGTCATCAGTTAGTTTCGCCTGAATTTTTTTTACCCGATTCATAATATGAAAATGCAATTATCAGGACTCCTGTAGTCTGATTAGAAACATTATTTTATATGTTGCATTGGATGTGCTCCAATAAAGTGTGGTTTTTGTTGCCAGTGTCCTGTCGAGGCGCTTCAAACTTCATAACTGTCATCAGATTATTGTTATTTTGAGATTATTTCCTCCTGTAGCTCTCCTGTTTGTGTTTGTGCCACAGGATTCTCTGGCTCTGGAGTGCAGCTGCTGTTACTGAGCCGCTTGGGGACTCGTGAGGTTCATCTGGCAAGCCGCGTCCCCGTCAGGTGGTTCTCCGAGACGTCTGTGTATTATGCTGCAAAAGATGGGATGAAGGATGGAGATGGTGGAAAGGTAAGATGATAGATATGTGGTGTTACATGTCATACACTCTTTGTTCTCTGACAACAAGGGTTTGAGAAGGAAGTGATAACTTTATCGATTTAAGTCATGCTCTTCCTGGAAATTGTTTTATTACACTTGTTTTCCTTTTAAGAAATCTGTCGGTGAAGGAAGTGGGAAAAGAAGCAGCTCTAGTAATTCTGGAAAAGGAGGAAGTCACCTGAGGTGCCCCAAATGTGGAGATCCTTGCACACATGTAGAAACATTTGTTTGTGAGTACTTCATTTATATTACATTGTTTGGTAAAAAAATATATTTTATTATCATTGCATTTTTTTTTAATCTTATTTGATTTTATTCAATATTTTTTCTTATAATTATCTGTCTGCTGAGTGGATTACTCAAGGTGATCGGTTTCTTTTGGCCTTGAGCTTGTTTAAATAGGTCAGAGTGTTTACTGAACTAACTGTTCAGTGCTAAAAATACATAATACAAAAATACAAAAAAAAATGTTGCTTTTTCATCTGCTTGTATTTTAATTAGTAACATGGCTTAAAAGATGATTAGTTAAAACTAACATTTCTGATTGGGATTTAAATTTTCAACTTTATTTATTAACTTCTTGCTTTAATTAAACATAATTATGTTTCAAGACTTTCTTTCAAATCTTCCAGTTTGTGGTGTTGTTTGATGGGCTGCGCATTATTATAATGATTATTATTTGGGAATACAATATGCATAGATATCATATGGTAGTTATATTGTAAAATACATTTACATTATTACATTTTAAACAAAATAATTAACCTTTGCCTTTGCGAATCGATAATCTCACTAAGCAATGTTGATGCTTTTCATTCAAGAATCGTTCAGCGATTTTATATAAAAAAAACTAAAAAAAAACTGAGTTAAGGTGTTTTTTCTATTTTGCAGCATCAACTCGCTTTGTGAAATGTGAAAAGTGCCACCACTTTTTTGTGGTGCTTTCAGAAACTGACACCAAGAAGAGTTTGAGTAAAGACCCAGAGTCTGCAGCTGAAGCTGTCAAGTTGGCTTTCCAGCAGAAACCCCCTCCGCCTCCTAAAAAGGTCAATATTCATTAAACGTTGAGATTTTAAAGCAGTGTAACAACCTACTACAAGGTTAGCTGGTCTGCAATGTCTCTGTTTTTTTTTTGTGTGTTCTTGCAGATCTTTGGTTATCTTGATAAGTTTGTTGTGGGTCAGGATCATGCTAAGAAGGTTCTGTCAGTGGCCGTGTACAATCATTATAAACGCATCTACAACAACATGCCGGCAGGCTCCAGGCAGCAGCAGGTGGAGGTGGAGAAACAGGCCTCCCTCACTCCTCGAGGTTTGTACTGCAGAGCGTGTGTGTGTGTGTGTGTGGGTGTGTGTGTGTGGGTGTGTGTGTGTCGAACACAGAGAAGTTAGGAACAGGTGGTTTTCACTCAACCGTTCTTATATAAGAGACTCATAGCCATTAGGGTATTAATCTGTCACAGGATACAAATTATACTTGATGTAATCAGAAAGACAGGTTTAACTCATCAGTTGAAAGCAGGAAATTGAGAAGTGATCCTTTTGTGCTTCAAAGATTAAAATAAAAAAGTATCCAAAAATGATTTTAAATGTTCATTAAAGTGTGCTATTCCTTTACATATCAAAGCTTAAGTAAGGATTTGAACAAATCCCTAAACCTAAATATGATAAAATAGTAGTAGTGATGATTGCCAAGGGATTAATATTATAATCTACTTTTAAAGGAACAGTTCACCCGAAAATTAGAATTTGTTTAAAGTTTACTCACCCACAGGCCATCCAAGATAAAGACGAATTTGTTTCTTCCATCAGAACAGTTTTGGAGAAATGTAGCATTACATCACTTACTCTACAACGGATCCTCAACAGTGAATGGGTGCCGTCAGAATGAGAGTTTGCTTTTCACTCTGCTTTTTAGAAGATGTAGATTTATGGGCTGGAGTATTATGTTTTTATCAGCTGTTTGGACTCTTATTCTGACGGCACCCATTCGCTAAAGAGGATCTATAGGTGAGTAAGTTATGTTATGCTCAAAATCTGTTCTGATGAAGCAACAAGCTCATCTACACCTTGGACCGCATAAGTGTGAATGATTTTCCACTTTTGAGTGAACGTTTCCTTTAAGTGCTCTTTTCGGATGTGTCATGTTTGAAGGACTAGCAACCCATCATAGATTTCCATTGTGCACCTTCTTAAATCTTCTAATCTACTCTTTTTAGAAGCCAGTATAACCTCCATTGTGATGTACATTATCCATTAGTAATAATCCAAAAGCAACATTTTATGCAATCTGTCATTTTTTTGTCATTTGGCATTTGTACAATTCACTCGCAATTTTGCAGCAGAGTGCCCTGAATAGGTCAAGGTTTCTTGTACCGTGGGAATTGGTAGTGTTTTCGTCATAACTGTCCTCCTTTCTCTGTAGAGCTAGAGCTAAGACGACGAGAGGATGAATACAGGTTTACAAGTAAGTGTATGTCAACACCCATAATCTGCATTAATGTCCGTGTCATTTGAAATGTTTTTTTTTTCTGTTCTGTGTTGTTTCAGTTTGCTTTGATCTTTTTTAGGTGTTGTACAAATGCCAAAAAACCCCATCAGTTTTCTTTACTTCCTTTAACTTCTTTTCAGTGTTATATTAACACATATTTAAAGTGACAGTGCATGTATCGGAAACAATGATGTCATTTTTTTACCAGCCGAGCAGAGAGGGAGAGTGTCCTAGTGACCTGATTTAACTCTCATCATATGCAGCTTTCAGAGGCTCCTGTCACAGGAAATCCCATTAGATCCAGTGAATAGAGCAGCTGTGCACACTAAGCGATTTTACCTAGTCTTCACTGATGATGAGAGTACACATTTTGGTGCTATCGTTTTCAGTGTTATTTTAATATTATTGATGAAATATTTGGTCTTTTTATATTTTTATATATTTTTTTATATTACTTTGTGCCATAATTTTTATTGCTTTAGTTGCTAAGGCAATACAGTATTGTTCAAAATAATAGCAGTACAATGTGACTAACCAGAATAATCAAGGTTTTTCGTATATTTTTTATTGCTACGTGGCAAACAAGTTACCAGTAGGTTCAGTAGATTCTCAGAAAACAAATGAGACCCAGCATTCATGATATGCACGCTCTTAAGGCTGTGCAATTGGGCAATTAGTTGAATTAGTTGAAAGGGGTGTGTTCAAAAAAATAGCAGTGTGGCATTCAATCACTGAGGTCATCAATTTTGTGAAGAAACAGGTGTGAATCAGGTGGCCCCTATTTAAGGATGAAGCCAACACTTGTTGAACATGCATTTGAAAGCTGAGGAAAATGGGTCGTTCAAGACATTGTTCAGAAGAACAGCGTACTTTGATTAAAAAGTTGATTAGAGAGGGGAAAACCTATAAAGAGGTGCAAAAAATGATAGGCTGTTCAGCTAAAATGATCTCCAATGCCTTAAAATGGAGAGCAAAACCAGAGAGACGTGGAAGAAAACGGAAGACAACCATCAAAATGGATAGAAGAATAACCAGAATGGCAAAGGCTCAGCCAATGATCACCTCCAGGATGATCAAAGACAGTCTGGAGTTACCTGTAAGTACTGTGACAGTTAGAAGACGTCTGTGTGAAGCTAATCTATTTTCAAGAATCCCCCGCAAAGTCCCTCTGTTAAAAAAAAGGCATGTGCAGAAGAGGTTACAATTTGCCAAAGCACACATCAACTGGCCTAAAGAGAAATGGAGGAACATTTTGTGGACTGATGAGAGTAAAATTGTTCTTTTTGGGTCCAAGGGCCACAGGCAGTTTGTGAGACGACCCCCAAACTCTGAATTCAAGCCACAGTACACAGTGAAGACAGTGAAGCATGGAGGTGCAAGCATCATGATATGGGCATGTTTCTCCTACTATGGTGTTGGGCCTATTTATCGCATACCAGGGATCATGGATCAGTTTGCATATGTTAAAATACTTGAAGAGGTCATGTTGCCCTATGCTGAAGAGGACATGCCCTTGAAATGGTTGTTTCAACAAGACAATGACCCAAAACACACTAGTAAACGGGCAAAGTCTTGGTTCCAAACCAACAAAATTAATGTTATGGAGTGGCCAGCCCAATCTCCAGACCTTAATCCAATTGAGAACTTGTGGGGTGATATCAAAAATGCTGTTTCTGAAGCAAAACCAAGAAATGTGAATGAATTGTGGAATGTTGTTAAAGAATCATGGAGTGGAATAACAGCTGAGAGGTGCCACAAGTTGGTTGACTCCATGCCACACAGATGTCAAGCAGTTTTAAAAAACTGTGGTCATACAACTAAATATTAGTTTAGTGATTCACAGGATTGCTAAATCCCAGAAAAAAAAATGTTTGTACAAAATAGTTTTGAGTTTGTACAGTCAAAGGTAGACACTGCTATTTTTTTGAACACACCCCTTTCAACTAATTGCCCAATTGCACAGCCTTAAGAGCGTGCATATCATGAATGCTGGGTCTTGTTTGTTTTCTGACAATCTACTGAACCTACTGGTAACTTGTTTGCCACGTAGCAATAAAAAATATACTAAAAACCTTGATTATTCTGGTTAGTCACATTGTACTGCTATTATTTTGAACAATACTGTATATTTAAGTTTTTAATCATTTTTTTAAAATTGTAATTTAACAATTGACTCATTTATTTTATTATAACTTAATTAGCCTTTTTTTCTTTCTTTTTTTTATTTTTACAAATTGACTGTTAGAAATGTTCAACACAAGTTCATCTGAACTGACCTCATATGTTGCATGCTGTCAATTACCACAAATAATTTTGATTATGATAAAATTACCTGCTAATTTTGCCTGTGCAAATTAATTAAAATATTTAAAAAATGGTTTAACAAACAAATTGCGTTTTGAATGTTTTGATTCAAGCCATTTTTGAATGTCTTGCCTTGTAGACTGCGATTGCAAACGCATTGCTGTAAACATAACGAGTGAGACATCAAAATCATTGACTGTTGTATAATTATATAAAACCGCTTAAGCTGAGATTTCAAATCACTAAATCATTACATACATAATGAAGATTCCTTGAAATTCAGAAATCTTTTGTGAATTCCCTAATCTTCGAAAACTCAAAATACATGCATTTTGTATTTAGTTTTTGCTACTGTTGTGTAATTTGTCCAGAGCTGCTGCAGATTGCAGGGATCAGTCCTCATGGAAATGCTCTGGGCGCCTCCATGCAGCAGCAGCTGAACCAGCAGGCACCTCCAGAGAAGAGAGGAGGAGAAGTGCTGGACTCCACACACACTGACATCAAACTAGAGAAGAGCAACATAGTGCTGCTGGGCCCCACCGGCTCAGGTGAGACAGAAATACTCTTTCAGTGTTGTGGACAATTTGACACATTTTTTGATAAGCTAGGGGTCAATAAGATAAAAAAAGAATGCTTTTATTCAGCAAGGATACATTAAATTGATCAAAAGTGGCGGTAAAAACATGTATGATGTAACACAAATTCCATTTCAAATAAATGCTGTTCTTTTGAATTTTCCATTCATCTAATAATGCTGAAAAAAGTATCACTGTCTCCAAAAGCAAATAAAGTAGCACAGCTGTTTTTCACATTGATAATAAATCTTTCTCGAGCAGCAAATCAGCATATTAGAATGATTTCTGAAGAATCATGTGACACTGAAGACTGGAGTTATGACGCTAAAGATTCTTCGGCATCAGTTATTTTTTTAATAATAATAATATTTCACAATATTACTGTTTTTAATATTAGAATTACATAATTATTTCATTTAAAAACCTAAATGTCCCTAAACTTTTGAAACGTATGTCTTGACCTAACTAATCTGTGCTACAGGGAAAACACTTCTGGCCCAAACACTGGCCAAATGCCTGGATGTTCCCTTTGCGATCTGTGACTGCACCACCCTCACTCAGGCAGGGTACGTGGGAGAGGACATCGAGTCAGTCATCGCTAAGCTACTGCAAGACGCCAACTATGTGATCGAGAAAGCGCAACAAGGTAACACGTCTTGTGACATCTAACCACAGACCATGTTGTCCAGGAGTTTGTTCAATAAAACTTTGATTGGGGTGTTGAAATTGTTTCAGGTATCGTGTTTTTGGATGAAGTAGACAAGATAGGGAGCGTTCCTGGGATCCATCAGTTAAGGGACGTGGGAGGAGAGGGAGTGCAGCAGGTTGGTCATTAAACATAACCCAGATTCACTGTACTAGGTCACACGCTTCAGATATGTCACTGATATTCAGCTGAACTTTGTCCTGAATCGCAAGAATGCTGTTAAAGATTAACAGAAACAGTCTGTTATTCTTGGAATCTCACTTCTGTATTTCTGTACTACTTTAATCACTTGTGGTTGACTCATTTCTGCAAAATGCTATGGAAAACATGTTTTTCCACCACAGAATAAGAAGGTAATCACAACCTTTTTATCTCACAGTTAGTTTTTATCTCACAGGTTTTTTTTTTTTTTTGCCAATTCGGCCAATTCTTGAAAGAACAAAAACAGAATTGTGATATACTTACTGAACATTTACATTTTTTTGTATTCTGTGGCAGAAACACGCTTCCATAAAATGCAGCTTATACAAATAATTTTGTCTAAATAACCATTGGTGCCTAAAAATACAATGTCTTTACTTCAGGATTTAAAAAAATAACCTGAAACTAATTTAGTGGTGATGAGTGTCATGTGCTTCATTGTTTTTGACAGGGTTTACTGAAGCTACTGGAAGGCACTATTGTTAATGTTCCTGAGAAGAACACAAGGAAACTGAGAGGTGAAACTGTCCAAGTGGACACCACCAACATCCTGTTTGTAGCATCTGGAGCGTTCAACGGACTTGACCGTATCATCAGCAGGAGAAAGAATGAGAAGGTGAGTAAAAACAGGATGTAGACACATAACAACAAGGTTTTATTTTACACAATCATGCAAGCCCTTCTCGGTTAATTCATTTTGGTGAAAATCAGATGAACCGTCTAGGTTCAAAAAGGAGATTTTTCAGAAAAATGTCACGATGGAAAATTCTGTTTTTATAATGTAGCTGTTGCCTTCATATTCCATATGTAGTACCTTGGGTTTGGAACGCCATCTAACATGGGGAAAGGTCGACGGGCGGCGGCGGCGGCTGACCTGGCCAACACCACGGGTGGAGAGGTGGACGTGGTGGCTGAGATCGAGGAGAAGGACCGGCTTCTGAATCACGTGGAGGCCAGAGACCTCATTGAGTTCGGGATGATTCCGGAGTTTGTGGGCCGTCTTCCTGTCGTGGTCCCACTGCACAGCCTGGATGAGGAGACACTGGTGCGGATCCTCACAGAGCCACGCAATGCTGTTGTGCCTCAGTATCAGGCTCTCTTCAGCATGGACAAGGTTGGTGCCTGATATACAGTTTATATTTAAAAGAAATTGTGTTTATATTAATATTAAATTTTTATACCATGGTCTGTCTCAGTACTTGATTCTGATTGGCTGGCAGGTATGCATTAAAACGCTTTAATGCACACACAGATAGTTCCAAGTCAGTTTAATCAACGTTCTATATTAATGCACTGCTTTCATTGACGCACACACATTACTTGCACAGAGTGAGAGAATGAGATTGCGTTGTGCACGCAGAAACATTCAGGAGCACAGAAACTTGTCGTCAATGCTGCCCTGTGAATTGTATTTAATAAAATAGCTTGGATACTGGATTTCTGCATTGGTAAAATTGCTGTTTAAGTAACTAAGCTCATATCCTTATTGTCTGTAAGAGACAGATGCGCAGACGCAGGTCATGCAACCGTCATATCTCTTTTTCTCTTTCTTGACTGATTGATAATCAAGTAAATGTAATTCATTCATTGTAATAAATGTGACCTTACCTCACCGTTTCATCTCTGTGTCTGATTTGAAGCGGGCAGAATGCTAGCACTTACAAGCCATAACTGACTGACATTTTTATCTTTCCTGTCAATATTGCACTGCAAACACCATTAATAGCTTTAAGTCGTCAGTGCTGGCAAAAGACCATGGTATAAATGGGGTAATGCATGGTTAGCTGTATATCTATAGCTGTACACACATGCCTTACGTATATGTTTCTATTAGATTATTAAGCAAATAGTTTTTAGTGCTTCTCATTGAGTGAATATATTTATATCGTACATAATATAATAAAAGGTGATAAATGAAAAGTGAATGATGAAGTGTTTCTGGATGTGCTGTGTCTTTGTTTTGTATTAGTGTGATCTGAGCATGACACCTGATGCCCTGAGAGCGATTGCCAGATTGGCTCTGGAGCGTAAAACCGGAGCACGTGGGCTGAGATCCATAATGGTAAGACAATGCTGTTTTGTTGTTTGCTTTGTGAAGTTTTCACTTCCTCAAAGGCATGCTGGTATAATGACATGTGCTCTTGTGAGGTCATAAGCTGGCACTATTTCCCAACAGGAGAAACTGCTGCTAGATCCCATGTTTGAGGTGCCACATTCAGATATTGTGTCCGTGGAAGTGAACAAGGAAGTGGTTGATGGAAAAGCGCCACCTCGGTACATACGGTGAGAGCTGCGTGACCTTGTTTGTTACTTTTTCTGATCAAATGTGCTTCGAGTGGGCAAAATAAGGAAAAAAATTAATCTAAGTAGATCTGTCAATCATTTGAAGAATTTACTTCGAAGACACCATATTTTTATTTGTTTATTTATTTGAACTGTAATGCACATTGCAGTTAAACTGTTATAGCAAAAATTATTTAAATTGTATGTATATATGTGTGTGTGTGTGTGTGTGTGTCCAGCTCCAAATTTGAGAATAGATTAGCTGCGATATATATATTTTTTTTTATCGCCCGATAAGAGTCTCACCTTAACGCAGCACGTTAACGACGATAACGGCCCACCACTAATATATGTATGTATGCATGTATGTGTATATATGTGTATGTATGTGTGTGTGTGTGATTGTGTGTGTGTGTGTGTGTATATATAATTTGTAGTAATGCTTATATTTTACATAAAAATTATTCATATCAAGAAAAATATCTGCTCTGTATCATTATTTTTTAACTCAAACGAGTAATGATTCCTCATTCTGGATTCAATTTAAAATTATTTATTTATTTGATTATTATGAACATAGAAATCGTTCTCTAAGTAAACCAGCACACATTGCTGTCCCTTTGAATTTAGTGTCTCATTTGTTTAATGGCACATTGTGGTCGTTTGAACTAATCACATTGACTCTTTTGCTTTCCTCTTCTCTCAGAGCTGCAGCTAAAGACTCCTCTGAGGAGGAATACGACTCTGGAATCGAAGAGGAAAACTGGACAAGACACGCTGATGCCGCCAAGAACTAAAAACGACAAACCCGGTTTATAGTCAAGACATTTCTTTAGCTCCTTAAGGGTCCATTTCTCACTGTATGTTAGTGATGATTTGTTACTCGTTTTGGAAAATCTTATTCCTCGAAAATATGCCAAATCATACCTTTACTTTAAGCAATCATGGCGTAGAGAAATGAGTTTAAAATAAACCTAATTCTCCCCTGACACTTTCCTCGTAAAGAGATTGTTAACTGTATGTGAAATGTAAAGAGAATTTTATTTTATTCTTATTAACTTGATCTTGCAAGTGATTTTATGAACTGTTTGATTGGACACCAAACAGACAGAAAGTGAAGAAGGCTTGTACCAATGTGTGTTTGACTTCAGATCCACAATGTTTTTCTTTGTCCGGCTTGGAATAAATTACACATTTGTGTCATATTGGTCATGTACTAGTTATACTGTTGTATTGATACAATTATAGATCCTTATTAAGCTCTATCTGATCATTTTTTATAAAAAAGGCTCCCAATATGCCCATGCTAAATCAGTTTTTGTAGCTGACACACATGTATAATAATTAGTAACCCATCTTAATATCAATTTAAGTTAATTAGGTCTCCGACTTGTTTTTTTCTCCCCCTTCAATCAATGCGATGGGATTTTTTCATGTCAGTTTTGCTAGTACACTCAAGCTGCTATCTGCATTGGGATAAGAGTCAAGAACATCAGTGACTTTCTGGAATTGTATTGAATTGTATCAATGTGTTGTCAAGAAATTCTGTTGTTATTCACAAAGTGGCGCAGTGGTGGAAGATTTATTTGTATTGGCCAGATTAAAACAAATGGTACACGAGTAACTTTGGTCTCTTTGAGAAAGTTGTGTATCACTAACTGCAGTAGTTTCACAGTGATCTCTCCTGAACTCATTTGTAGTTGCTTCACAGAAATTGATTGCTTTTTTCTTTTTGAATTGCGTTGTTACAGAATGATATGAATTAAGTGCAAGGTGGGAAAGGGGTTAATTTTTGTATAGAGAGAGTAGAAACCATGTATGTTTTTGATCCTCACACTTAAGCACACATGTACAAAACTAATGTATGTAAGGAATAAAATGTAAATATTATCACTGATCAGTGCAGGTATTCTGTTGTATTTTAATGAACACTGAGAGAAAGATTGTGTTGTCCCAGGACTTTTTTTCCATTGTGGTTGACTGCCTCAGTCCTCATTCACTAACACTGTATAAGAGATGCATTTAAAGTGAATAACGAAGGAGGCTTTCATTCTGTCTGACTGCTCTTTTTGTTTTGCAAGGAATAAAGTTAAAACAACACGAGGGTGAGTAGCTAAATGATGCCAAAGTTGTCATCTGAAGGTAAACTGTTCATTGCAATAACAAACAATGAAATGTTTACCTATTTATTAAACGGGAACAAACAAAGAGGGATATAATGGACAAAATAACTGAATGATTTTATATACAAATATATAAAGTCATCATATACAATGAAAAATACTAACAAGTGCTTAAATCATTAGATAAAAAAAATTAAAAGAGCTTCTCTTGTGAATGCAAAAATCTCACCGGATTATTACAATTAATGGTGAAAGGGATGTTTGGAAATGTAAACTGATATTTCCTACAGACACACTACAGCAAAAGTACAGTAGTATATACACATTTAATTTAAAATAAAATGCATTCAGGAAGAAAAAATACTATTAAAAAATAAAAAAAGCTGCTCGCGGTAGGAGTATGTATTTAAAAAAAAGAAAAAGTTACGAAAAAACCATTACCAGTTACAGCATTAAAAAATCATACATTTACTTAAACATCTATACATTTTAATCTAAAATTGAATCATGATGTGTTATATCCCGGTTTGGTAGTATCGTCTAGGAACTATCCATCACTTTTAACTTGAAAGGGGTTTTATTTTGAAGACGCACCGGAAGTCCTTCCTTCATAACTTCCGTTTAAAGCTTGTCCTCGGCGTCGCTCACAACAATGCGCTTCAGCACTGGGTTGCTGTTGATTTCAGAGTGAAATAATGGATAACCCTCATCAGTTCGGTTACACGGGCGCCCCGCCGCCTCCCTTCGGCGCTCCCGCGGGTTTAGATGGCGCTGTTTATGCAGGAGGAGGCGCCGGACCACCTCCTCCTCCGCCCGCACCGGGACACGCGTGGCCCCTGTATCAGCATCCACCTCCGGCGCTGCAGCAGCATCTCTGGCCCCCGTTCCCCGCTTTCGACCCGAGCAGACCCCCTCCGCAGCACAGCGAGAACCCGCCTCCGTGCTGGTCCCAGAACCAGTGGCGTCCTCCAGAGCATCACTTCACGGGACAAGTCCCACCAAACCCGCCTCAGCATCCAGATGCAGCACCTCCATCATATCAGCTTTACTCCTCCAACCGGCAGAACTACCCATTCAACAGTCAGTCTATGAACAGACCCTGGCTGGACGGCCAACAAAACAACCAAAGCCAGAGTAAATCCATCTCTATAACAGCTTCTGATGAAGAATCCCTGCAGAGATCGAGAGACGAGCAATGGATTCGGAGTTTCCTGCTTAAGAGAAGACACACATCCCCTGAACCGAAGCAAACCAAGTCCAAGCCGTCCCTCTCTCATGTCCGACAGAAGCTGTATGGGACTGTCCAGATGCTGTCTGAGTTAAACAGGCTGTGTCAGGTGCTGAAGGATAGTTTGGAGAACGAGGACGTTTGGAACGAAAGCCTCTCAAAAGCGATCGAGCTGAAGAACAACATCCAGGAGAGCCTGACGGACCTGAAGGACCCGGACTGTGTCGACGGCCTCAAGAGGAAACTGCTGCTAATTCGTAAGAAGAGAGCCAGGATGAGGAGACGAAAGATGGAGCACGAGGAGGAGAAGCTGGAGCAGGAGGCTAGACGTGCTGAACGAGAGGCCGAGATTGATAAATGGCAGATGAAACGCATTCTTGAAGTGGAGGAGAAGAACAGAGTGAGGACAACTCTCAGCTTTCAACAGCTGGGCCACAAGTGTGGTTCAGTCCTGTTATACATCGCTCTTTAATCATGTATTCCTTAAAATGTCCCATTAAATATTATATTTATAAATATTAATTACTAACTATTATACTGTATTATTATTTTAAATATTAGTTATACTATATCATTTTGTAATATTATACTGTATTATTATTTTAATTGTAATATTACACTATTATTTAAACATAAATTATACTATATAATTTTGCAATATTATATGGTATTATTTTAAATATTAATTATGCTATATAATTTTGCAATATTATACTTTATTATTATGTTAAGTATTAGTTATACTATATAATTTTGCAATATTATACTGTATTTTAAATATTAATTATACTATATAATTTTGCTATATACGGTATTATTATTTTAAATATTAGTAATAGTTATGCTGTATAATTTTGTAATATTACACAGTATTATTTTAGTAAATATTAGTTATGCTATATAATTTTGTAATATACTGTATTATTATTTTAAATATTAGTTATACTATATAATTTTGCAATATTATACTGTATTTTAAATATTAGTTATACCATATAATTATATAATAACAGTTAATATACTTATTAATATTATGCCGTTTTTATACTATTATTAATTATACTATACATATACACACATTTATTATACTACATTATTAATATAATACTATGTTATTCAAATATTAAATGAATAATGTGTTTCTTTTTTACATTTATTTCAAATGGTTTTCTTTTATTAAAATGCTTCAGTTATAATAATATATTTTATTTTCTCTGTTTATATAATTTCTACTTTGCTTTGAACAGATGTTGCTTTTTTTTGTCATGTTTCTGAATGCCTGGCATCAGAAGTGGGCAATTTATTCTGAATATTCTGGATATTTCTGTAGTCTTTACATTTAAAAAGTTTTTGTGAATATTTATTTATAATCAGATTTTAGTTTTTCCTGTGTCCTCAATATTACCTTGCATCCAGTTAGTCCTTATTAAATAACTTTTTTTTTTTTCTTCACAAATTGGAAATCACTGCTATATTAACCAGTCAGTACTCAGAAACATACATTATTAATTCTGGCATATATTTCAGGGTGTATATATATATATATAGAGAGAGAGAGAGAGAATATATAATAGTGTAAATTTCAGAGTATGCAAAAAAATGTCCATCAATATCTCTGTTCAGGAGAAAGAGTTGAAGCTGGCCGCTGATGCTGTTCTCTCAGAAGTCAGGAAGAAACAAGCTGATGCCAAGAGAATGCTGGACATCCTCAAATCACTGGAAAAACTCCGAAAACTCAGGAAAGAGGCTGCAGCCAGGAAGGGTACAGCAAAAAAATATGATTTTGTTTGCTTGATTTTAATGTCCCCAAGAAATTGATCTGACACTTTGTGGTCTGTATAACGTTATTCTTCACACCTTTTGAAGAAATCAGTCTACGAATGGCTTATTTATAGCTGTTTTTAAATATGAAACTGGGGTGTAAAAAAATAATTCCAAGAGATTTTGTGTCTTCGTCATGTTCAGAGATTCATTCAGTCCAATCACTTCACCTAAAAGACTCGATTTCCATTCATTTTTTCCCATTTTATCAGGCATGTTTCCAGGGAAGGAGAGTGACGAGAGGTTTGAGGGTCACTTGGAGCGGTTGAGGAGTCTGATCCGTAAGCGCACGGCTGTGTACGCCACAGAAGAGAAAGCTCTGAGAGTCATGCTGGAGGGAGAACAGGAGGAGGAGCGCAAGCGAGACCGCGAGAAACGACTGAAGAAAGAGAAAGAGAAGCTGCTGCAGAAGAAACGACAGGTGGACACCATGCTGTTTGGAGGTGATTTTACACACACACACTCTTTTCTAAAGAGACCACAAGGTGGCAGTATAGTCATTTCTGAGTCTCTGTGCTATTTGAGGATGTGCTTCACTTGTGTGGACAGATGCATCCTGAAATAGTAGAGAATAAATCTACTGGTGATCTTTTCTTGCACTGGGATTTTTACGGCACCTGTTGCCTTGTTTTCATTGTTCGTAAGTGCTGTGTGTTATAGATACCTCAGCACAAAATGGAAGATGTAGATGTGCATTTCTTCAGTTGCATGCTTGTAAACTCTATTGGTTTCTTTTTCTTTAGCTGAATTGCCACCCGATCACCCTCTTCAGCCGTTCCTGGATTACTACACGCAGGCAGAGCGCTCCCTTCCTGCGCTGATTCAAATAAGGTCTGTTTTCAGATCAGAAGTGAACTCTAAAAATAACTCTGAGTAAATGTGACTTAACTCAAAGTATGTGTTGATGTCATATTTCTGCTGACAGGAGAGAGTGGGATCAGTTCCTGGTTTCTGACCAACACCCTGACGGTACATCGGTTCCTCCGGGCTGGGTTCTGCCCGAACAACCAGCTGACGACGTCTGGGCCACAGCCCTGGAGAAATGATGCTCAGTTATGATCCGACGCATTCATGTGGGGGGAAAAAGGTTTGGCTGGGAAAATGTGTGACCATATTAAAGGATACTAGATAGAGTGGATCTCCAGAAAACATGTCATCTTTAAATCAACGAAATGATTTGCATAATGAAAACATTTTTTTATTATTATTATTATTTTTACGATTGTTAAGTGCATTTTACACATTGTTATTACTTATGTGCTTGGATTTTTTATTGTCATTATTCCCAGTGTTGATTGTTGTTGATGCAATACGGATTATAATAACATTAAAAAGACTAAAATAGTTAAGTTTTATTTAAATCACAATAAATGAATAGAATAAATACTACTATGATGTGTAAATGTTGTTATATTATAGCGTGTATGTTTATTTTCATGAATATTTTGCATAAATCCTTTTTTGCTTAATATATTTGTGACCCTGGAGCACAAAGCCAGTCTTAAATCGCTGGGGTTTATTTTTAGCAATAGCCAAAAAAAACAAAAAACGTATGGGTCAAAATTATTGTTTTTTCTTTTATGCAAAAAATCATTAGGATATTAAGTAAAGATCATGTTCCATGAAGATATTTTGTACATTTCCTACTGTAAATATCAAATATATATATATTTTTTGTAATATGCATTGCAAAGAATTAATTTGGACAACTTTAAAGGTGATTTTCTCAATATTTCGATTTTTTTTGCGCCCTCAGATTCCAGAATTTCAAATAGTTGTATCTCGACCAAATATTGTCCGATCCTAATAAACCATACATCAATGGAAAGCTCATTTCAGCTTTCAGATGATGTATGAATCTCAATTTTGAAAAATTTACACTTAAGGCTGATTTAGTTGTCCAGGGTTACATGTGTATATATGCATATTCACACACACACACACACACTGGCCACTTTTTTATGTACACCTTGCTAGTACCAGGTTGAACCCCTTTTACCTTCAGAACTGCCTTAATTCTTCGTGACATAGATTCAACAAGGTGTTGGAAACATTCCTCAGAGATTTTGGTCCATATTGACCTGATCGCATCATGCAGTTGCTGCAGATTTGTGGGATGCACATCCATGATGTGAATCTCCCGCTCCACCACATCCCAAAGCTGCTCTATTGGACTGAGATCAGGTGACTGTGGAGGTCCTTTAAGTAAGGTGAACTCTTTCAGGTGGACGTCGTGTAGGTGTGTGCGGCTCAGGTAAACAGCCAATATCAGGATTAATCATCACATGGCTCTGTGAAGAGTGACAGTAACACTGTCCTCAGCCCAGACACACTCAGGAGGAGACACAGGAGGTGAGGAAACACTCATTAAAACTCACTGTTAACTTCTAGGTTTGACTAGAGTCTGTGTGAAATGGTTGAGGGATACTTGAAGATTTTTTGGGTTTGATAAACTTGTATATAATTTTTTTTTTAAGTATGTTTCGTTAAATCAATTCATTTTAATAATGGAAAATGCATTTGTTGTGTTTAGTCATTATTTTCATTAAATGTTTTATAGCATTTACGTATAATATGGAAATATATAACATTTCAGATATAATAT
Source organism: Carassius auratus (assembly GCF_003368295.1). NCBI lineage: Eukaryota > Metazoa > Chordata > Actinopteri > Cypriniformes > Cyprinidae > Carassius > Carassius auratus. Next base: position 26,963,908 of record NC_039274.1, read on the forward strand.
AAAACCTTTTTTATGCTGGTATTACATGAAACATCTTAATTTTATTATAAAAGGTGTGCAACATTCATAATTTCACATTTAATTCAACGTGCAAACAATTTTTGCAAATTCTGAGTGGAAATAAGTAAATCCTACATTTTTTTTTCTCAGAGTGAGGATTTGTTATAGATTTCTCATTCGCTTCCAGTTTCTTCTATCGATAGTTTAAACAAAACACTGTAACTTATTGAACTTTCCATTGTTCTTTCCTGCACGAGAAAGAAAACTATTTAAGTGCTTACCGAGCATCTGGCTGTTAAGACTCGGCTCAGATTGAAGATCTAAAACCATCTGGTGAGAAAGGTGTGGAGCAGCATGTCAGGATCAGATCTGAGCATCTGTCCAAAAAGAAGAGCGTCAGCAGGCCGTCTGCTGCAGAAACCACTGGGACAGGTTTTCTGAAGATGATTTCTATAGGCTACCTAGTTTCACACAAACCTTAACTAGTGTTGAGAAAAATGCACCCTCAGAAAGGTGCAGCACGTGTCATATTGAGAGTCTCAGTAATCTTTAATCTCTAATCCTCTAGTCTCCTTACTATTTTGTAACAGGTAAACAAATATAGAGAAGCGAGAACGGGAAAACATGCAACTGTAGTTTTTGTCTGTGCATAATTACACTATCTGTCAGAAGTTTGGAATATTATTATTATTATTATTATTTTGTAATGTCCTTCTGCTCACAAATGCTGCATTTATTTGATCCAAAAAGCAACAACAGTAATATTGTGAAACATTTATTACTATTTATTATAGCTGTTTTCTATTTGAATATATTTTAAAATGTAATTTATTCCTGAATTCGCAGCATTTTCCGTGTCACACGATCCTTCAGGAATCATTCTAACATTCCGAACTTTTGAAAGCTGGTGTACATTTAAAACCCAGTCTGAGGCACAGATTTAGGAACGTTTGGTGTCAGACGTTTCTTTGTCTGCCTTTCTGTTTCAGGTAGGGCTGAAATGTCTGGATGAGGTGTGCTTTAAGATCCCCCTTGGCTTTCTTGAGGATGCAGAGGAAGAAGTCAAGCTCATCCCAGCTGCAGATATCCCTCTGCCTGACTACCTGAAGATACTGCAGGAAACTGAGGTCTGATACTCTGCAAAATGCATGTTTTTAACCTGATGCTATCAGATGCCTTCAAATTGCATTTAGACACTTTACACACACTTTTCACATGGTCAAACATTTGCAGCTATTCTTTTTGGGAATTACTTTTAACAAGCTGGATCCATTAATTTTAGTGGATGTATGAAGTCAGTTCTTCTCAGTTTCACACAGGCGTATTTCCATGCATCAATGTTCCACTAACATTTAACCATCAAGACGTCATCTTCCCTCCTCCAGAGGAGTCAGAGCTCTGCTGGTCATACTAATGCATCTTCCACAATTTCCCACGACAACTTATAGTTCAAATGCACCCCAAAGGTAAGATGTCTTCACCTTCAACCCTTACAATCCTTCTCTGAGTCCACTCTTTGGTTATGAAATAAAGTGCATCGGTAACACTTTATTTTAAGGTGTTTTTATTACACATGCTACATGTACTTACTTTTATAAAAAAAAGAATTATGCATAATTACATGCACGTTAACTAACCCTAAGTCAAATCTTAACCCTAAACATATAGTAAATACATGTAGTTAATTAATATTACCCAGTACTTATGTATAATTGGGCTTCACTGTAACAAGGACACCTTAAAATAAAGTGTAACCAGTGCAGCACTAGTGCTTAGCAAATGCTGCAGTGATGATATATTTTTGTAGGCCAACCTGGAAGTTTGCATAACCCTCTTGACAAAAACCCATATGGAGTTTTCCATTGGTTTTTGGATTACCGCAGAAAATAAGGTCTGTGACCAACAGACGTTTGTTTCTTTCATGTTTTGTTAATCCTGGAAATCTAAGGGTTACTAAAAGCAGCAGGAAGGTGAGTTTTTATCAAGGCTGGAGCAAAACTCTGTAGGACTGTGATGTAGATGCCTAAAGTTATGGTTCAAATGTACTGCAAAAGGCAGGTGATTAGTGGCTCTGAAACAATAAACACCTTAATTAAAGACGCCCCCTTTTACTGGACATGTTTGGGTAAGTTTTGATGTACCTGAAATTACACTTTGTACTCTTTGGGAGTATAAATACAGACAACCCATCACAGACAACTCATATCTTTAATCTATTTACTAAATATGTTGTATGTCTATGAAGAAGACCGTTTCTCAGTTGCCAGTTCTCCGAAGGTTCACAATAACAGCTGTCCTTAGAAGGCAACTGTGGGCCCTGCTATAAATGGCTTTAACTGGCATGCCTCCATTAAGTCTAGAAAGGCATTTTAATCACTTGAGCAAGAGATATTAGGTCCAGAAGCATCTAGTAATTTCTCGAAACGTTCATTGTAAATCCTGTGCTAATATGTCTCGCTGTGACTACACAGTATTTTGTTGTTCCTTATGAAATGTCTGTCTGAGCGACCCATTCTCTTCATTCAGATATTACACATGAATGACTTCTCCGAAGTACTTCTCTCTCTGTCTCTCTCTTTTTTGGTGCACATTTCTGTAATGTCTCAGAAGATGAACTAGCTAATAATAGCGAGTGCTAAGTCTTTTCCTGGAATCTTCCCAAGCTGCAACAAATTCGTCTGGATTAGCGAGTGGAAGTGCTCGGGAAATGTCTTTCACATCAAAGCTACGATTCAAGGTTATGCTTTGGTTGACAGTCTAATCCAACAGGTTATTAATGCTCATGACATCATCTCCTGCTGAATATGGCAGGGGGCTTGTAGCTTTTTTTGACATTTTTTTTTCATTTATAGTTGCAGTGTTTTTTAAGACATGAACGGGAAAAGAATTAAACACATTTTCCAGAAGTTTACGGACCTTTGCTGTTGTTTTATTCCATGTTTGGATATTTCTTCCAGGCTTCATTGGAGACTCAAGTGCTGAAACCCTTTGTGAACTTTTGTATTTGACTTAAATAATGGGCATGTCCAAATGTACCCAACACTGAAAAAAAAGATTTGTTGGATTTACTCAATTGAATTATGGACATTGGTTCCACACATTCAGTTTGAGTTCAAAGTATCCTATGCATTTATGTGGTTTCATTATAATATGGTTGTGTTAATCCTATGCAATTTCAAAAAGTAATGTGTACATAGTCTTTTCAAGTTATACTAACATAATTCAGTTATGCTAGTTTAACATAATTTTTTTATTTCAGATATCTGCTTCAATCATGTTAATTCTGTGCAATGAAATCAAGTTATCTTAACATAATTTTGATAAATTCACTAAAATTAAATTTTAATACATTTCAATGGTTTGTTGTTGCATGTTTCATTTCACGTAACACAAAAACCTTTTGTAAATCCTTTATTTAATCATTTGAACAATGTGTAATTTAAATGGCATGTCTAAATAACATTGTGCTTTCAAAAGCATAGCATAAATAACTTCTCTGATGATTAAATTTAATAAAAATACATCAGTTTTAATTAGACTAGTATAAAAACAAAGACGGTTCATTTTGTATGCATAACATGTAGATCAACAATATATTTAAACCTTCAAAAGTTTTACAAGATTTCTTTTTTTTTTAAACAATATCATAAACATAAGTAACATTATACTGCATGTAACCGTGTGTTTAAAAACTAATACAACATTGTAACACTAATTTATTTCATTTCTCTCGGAAACCTTAAAACTGTATACAAGAACACCAGTACCTGTAACTAGGGCTGCACGATGTGTCGTTTAAGCATCGATATCACGATGTACGAATCCACGATAGTCACATCGCAGGATGTGTGATGTAGGCTGTCGTAGTTGATTCGTTATTCATTAACTGTACGGGCAGCTGCTCCCCGTCTTTTGATGAATGTGATTAGCCGATTAATTGTACAGCTAAACCATCATAGAGTAAAAGTTTATCATTTACATGTTTTTAAGTCCTGTCAGTTTAACAGGGCAGAGAGAGACAGAGAGAGCACGAGAGAGAGCATGCACGAGAGAGAGAGAGAGAGAGAGAGAGAGAGAGAGAGAGCTTGCATGAGAGAGAGAGAGAGGAGAGAGAGGGAGAGAGCACGAGAGAGAGCATGCATGAGAGAGAGAGAGGAGAGAGAGAGAGAACATGCACGAGAGAGAGAGAGAGCCCCGGCCGCACGCTCATCGTCTTCAAACACCACGGGCAATGTCTTGCTCTCTCTCCCTCGCACATATTAATCAATTGACATGATGGTGTCGATGTTTTAATCATTTAAAATAAGAACGTAAGTGTGCTCACCCAATTTTTGTTTGTAAGAAACAATTAGATTAGATTTCATATTGCAATATATATCGCAGAAAAATAAAATATCGCAATGTTATTTTTTCCCAATATCGTGCAGCCCTACCTGGAACTTATTTCAAGAAAAACGCTTTCGTCTCAAAGATAATTATATATAGACATTACAAAATAATGTGAAAATACAGTATCTGACCCTTACCTAAACTATAAACAATGTATCTTATTTATGCTAGTTCATCCATGTGTCATAGATTCAGCTCTCTAATCAATCAACTTCTGACCCAGTCCAAAGAAGGGCCAAATTCAGACAAAAAAAAAAGATAAAGAAACAAGAGCAGGCAAAGGGGAACAGTCTAAACAACAAGATCACGGTTTACCCTCTGCGGTGGTCTTGCATGAAGGCTGCTGAAATTTTCAGAGGTTGATTGTTTGTAGTCACAGAAGTCATTCAAAAATCAGTCCATCTCACTGGTTGAGTTCAGATTTGAAATTGGGCCTTGATAGAGAGTTCACCTGCATCCAAGTCCATGATGAGTTTTTGGTAAATTTCATATGTAAAACGCAACTTTGTGGGGTACTGCAGGTTAAGAGCATAAATTAGACCAAACAACATTGAAGTTGCAAAATCCACACTGTTGAGGTCCTGAAGCACTGCTACACCCTCTAGCACAATGCCTACATCATGGGCTTCATTGTCTGCAGTGTGCTTTATCAGGAAGATGCCCATGGTAGTCTTCTCAATCGCACACTGTAAAATAAACTGGATCTTCTTCCATGTCCTAAAGACAGAAAAAAAGATGAATATGTATTATGTATTACAATTAATGCTACATGTCTAGTGGATATAATTATTATTATTTTTATTTATGTTGCAGTGTGCATATTTGATGAAACCATGGTTTTTAGATGTATTAATATTTTTGCTTGTTGAACATAGTGCAGATTCCATCAGTTAAGCTATAACTACTCACCACATACTCCTGAATGAGCTCTTTAGGGTCCTCATTAAGATAGATAACCAGTCCTCTGTTGGCAAGTTCACAAGCTGCATCAATGTCATCCTTAAAAATAAGCCAAAGCAGAAAAAGAAAGGTTAGTTTAAGACATTACTCAAATCACAATTAAACAAAAGAGCACAATGGGTCTCATTCACTAAAAGTTCCTAAAAAATGTATATGTTGTAGTCTAGAAAAATATAATAAAGATAATAGCTTGATTTTATTATGTGAAATGTAATGCAACTTACTTACTGCTAATAACATCAATTACAAAAAATAGAGTGTGAATACATGCACACAAACAAAAAAACATTATAGTGAGCTAACAAGACATCCAAACAATGCATTTTTAAAAATCGGTTCAATAAAGCAAAAATAACTGTTCGTGCCTTATTGATCACTAATTTCCCAATTCATGTTTATAGTAAAACTTGATAATATTTTAACACCAAGAGAGGGTTTGTGCTAATTCAGCATCATCATATGCAATTAGCCAACTATATACAGAAGTGAACCTTTAAAATATATTTATATCTATAATCTGTCAATATTTAAACAAATGTTGATGTAAGAGATTATGTGAGCCTGGAGACTGTAAAATACCTTACGACTATATATAATTATTGGTTAAGTATGAAAGGGATCTTTTACAGGCAATCAGCCGTTATACTCCTAATGGCATCTTCTAGTTCAGACACAGATTCAGGCAAGCCAAATGGAAATACCACTCTCTGCCAGCTGCTCTCCCCCAAAATGATTCGAAGAACAGCCGATGTCATTGTCCAGTGCCTCAATAGTGAACTCAATAGTAAAACAATAGTGAACACACCCTCAACAACTGTTTGCATGTTTAGATACAGCACTTTTTAAATGTGGAATAATTTAAGAATTTATACAATATCACTGTAAATCAAAGTAGCTTTTCCATTATAGGAAACAAACAAAAAACTTTAAAAATTATTTTGAAGCTATTTTTACTTTTTTCTTCCTTACCTTTGCAGCAGACAAATCTCTTTAACGTTACCATCTGCACATGTCCAGTCAAATAGTCAGCCAAGAGGTATTCATCAGTTAATTCACCGACTTCTACAAGGCTAACTGCCTAACTGACTGACTTAGCTCGTAATTTGTCTTAACAGGCTTTGGAATTCCAAATGTCACTGTAAAGAGAGAACGAGCAGAAATTAGTTATAACAACAACAATTAATGATTTTAAGTAACAATTTACTGTACTTTTCCAAATTAAAGACAATGCTATTTATAATATTACCCCCTTTTAAGATGTACCTTTTTGGAAAAAGACTTTTTAATTTTTTCCAAAATGTATGGTAAATACTAGAAAATTAACCAACATTCAGTTAAAAAACAATTTATAGCATACCATAAAATAACCTTTATTGCAGCAGTCATTTATATTAATTATGATATCCATCTCAAAGTGACAACCATGTTGGTTAGCCAACAAAAATTTTATTAACTTAGATGCGAAATCCTAATATTGTAATCTTAAAACCTGCCTGGGAGAGATTTTTGTGAGTTATGGGTTGAGGGCGGGGCTATCGAGTATTCATTTAATTGATAAAATAGGTCCCTGCACCAAAAACATACTGTATGTTTAACCAGTGGTGGACGAAGTACACAAATCAAGTACTTGAGTAAAAGTACAGATACGTATAGTAAAATATTACTCCAGTAAAAGTACTCCTTTTTAAATTTTTTATGTACTTAAGTAAAAAAGTACTGAAAGATAGATGTTTGCAATTATATAGGCTACTTAATTTAATTTTATATTAGCACTTTTTTTTTTTTTTAGAATCCTACTGCTCAAAATACCTGGGATTTTTCCAAAATAACCACTATATGGAGTCAAGATATATTTTTGTTGTGTATATGGACTACGTTGACGAGAGTAATGATCACTGTGAAGCTTACACTGTGATTTACCCGAGAGAAAGCAGAGTTGACCATCTTATTTTCACCAGTAAGAACAAAGTATTTTAAAGTTTGTTGTTTTACAGAACATCACAGTTATATATGACATTATAATAAGGCCTGAAGTTAGGAAGAACATTTTAAGGAAAATATAATTATATTTTCATAATGATTTTTTCCTTCTCAAATCTTGTCTGTGGTGTAAAAACACCCATGGCCAAACAGGGTGCATCTCCTCCCCTCTTTGATAATTACTGTAACGTTAGTTACCATGTTCTTAACATCACATTCTTACTTTTCTCCCCAGATGTGTGTGTGTATATATATATATATATATATATATATATATATATATATATATATATATATATATATATATATATATATATATATAGGTGGTTGAATAAAAATATTTGGACATTATTTATAAAAATTACCTCAAGTTAGCACCAGCAAGCTTGTTAGCTAGACAGTTAGCATCAGCTAACAATATTTCAGTACGGTTATGAATAAACATTCATGTCTGTTTACTCGTTTAGTTAATCCAAATAACGTTACTGTTGATAAACAATATAAAAACAGACGTCACATAGGACATGGTAGCATTTTAATAAAACTGTTAATATTACGGCAGCGTGGAATTTGAACATGCATGAGTTATTTTATTTAATCTGTGTTAATGTTTTTTTTTTTTTTTTTTTACCTAAAACACAGAGACGCTGATATGTGTCTGCATCGTCTGCACTCGAGAATTTCAGTGGGCTTAAACAGATCACTCTTTACAGTGGATTTAGTTCCCAAACAACGGACAATTTTTACCTAAATATGATTTTCAGTTACAATAATTTATCCTAAATTTCAACATTAATAACTTACTTTTATCAACATCAGACGCACGAACGCTCACAAGATCTCCCGGTTCTTACTTCTGTAGACTCGCACTAAACGGTTCATTTGAATCAGTGAGTGGTAGACTCCTGAACAGCTTCAATCGGATAATTCTAATACGCAAACGAATCGTTTGGTGCGATTCGCGATCCGATTTAAAAGTTTATTTTGAAAAGACTCGGTTCGTTCATGATGAATCAGACACCGCTTCTCCGTGTCGGAGCACGTGATATATTATAGGGATTAACCATATGTTTTATGAAATGTAGTGAATTTAAAACTACAACTGTATGCTTTGAAATGTAGTGAAGTAAAAGTAAAAGTTACTCAAAATAAAACTATTCCAGTAAAGTACAGATACTTGAAAAATGTACTTAAGTAAATGTAAAGCTACTCCGTTACTGTCCACCACTGTGTTTAACTCAATTATTCGTTGGTAAATCAAACTAGACATGCACTGACAGAGCATTGAGCGAGCGCTTTTGCCTACGAACCCCTCCCCCATACAAATCCTAAAGTCCATGTTATTATTATTCACCTGATGAAAACTTGATTTCCATCTGTAAATTGTTTAATCGGATTGTAGAAGTTTGATAAACTAATGTTACCAGTAATATTTATGGTTTACTTAACGTTAAAAAAATCTGCGACGACACTCGACTAAATATACCATCGACATGATTTAAAAGCATGTGGGGTTATCTTAAAACATTATTGTTGCATTTAATCTGACAATGAATGTATTTTTATAATATATCATACGATTGATACTGAAATTCTTACCTTTTAACGAGCTTTGAAAACAATACAGTCAGTCCCCTCATGTGTCCTTTCCAAACCAACGGTCCTGGTGTGGTCTGGATTTCAAATCCCATGCGCAGACGCTCTCGCGCACGTTGCTCCCGCGCAAACGACTATTTCACAAACCTGAATTAGATTAATTATAGCCTACACAATGGAATTAAGTTGAGAAGAAAATACAAAGTAATTGTGTGACATGGGCTTATTTTAATTAAATAAATCAAACAGCAGAAAAAAATCATTTTACATGAACACAATTTGTTTGAAATCTGAAACAATTTGAACATTTTCTTGCAAAGTGATTATATCATGTTTTGATGATTATGTTGAATTTCATTTAGAATTTAAACAATAAAATTATGTTTCCATCTTAAACATAAATGTATTAAGTAGACTGTAAGTGTATTGTTTTAGTAAATTCAGTAAAACTGCTTTTCCTTTTTTTCAGTGAATGGCCTATATTTTCCTAAACAAAATCTCAAAACGTCATGAAATTTGGTAAATATGTGCAATATGTGTAATATGTCCCGCTCTCTCTAGTGAAGCCAATAAGGAAGTGACTAAAACTGCAATTCATCGACTGGCCGCAAAATGCCCAACTTTACAGCAGAAAAAAACATGTTTTCAGCCTGGTGCAAAAAATTATTTTGGTCTATATAGCTAATTTTGCCCTTCATGACAACTGTGAGGGGGGTGAATTTTTTTTATAACTCATCCTTTTAAATTATATTAAGCCTTAAAGTTCTGTATAATTAAGGGCGTGGCCACTTGAGTGACATGTGAATTGCCACTGCTGTCACAGCCGGCGCGCTAGGTGGGCGTGGCTTCAGCAACCAGCTCCCGCCCTTTTGCCCATTTTCGATTGTCCGGGAGAGTCGCGCGGTGACGCGCTGCCAAGATGGCGACGGCTCGCTCTGCACACTTTAGGCTTCAAAAACTCTCTTCAGGAGCTTACGGGTGACGTCACGTCCATGTTTTTATACAGTCTATGGTTGAAAACAATAAACACGATTTCTACTGTAAATTACCTAAAATTGGTTAAAATAGTAATTTTTATCTCAGGTTTAGGTGGTTGCATGTTTTCTAAGTAATATGCATTATATTGTATGCATAAAAATTATTTTGTCATGTACTCACCCTCAAGTTGTTCCAAAGCTGTATGGGTTTCTTTATTCTGTTGAGGATAAATAATGATACTTTGAAGAATTTTGGTGACCAACTTTTGACAAATCCATTGACTTCCATAGTATGGAAAAATACTATTGAAGTCACAGAATTTTCGTTTTTGGATAAACCTAAGGTGCATGGACCTTGCTATTAGTTTCTTGTGGCTATATATATTCGTTTTAGTTTGTTAGTTTATCTTTCTGTAACTCAGCTGTTAAAAAATGGCATTAATAATAACACCAAGCTCCAAAAGCATTGATGCAAATGTTTTCAGAAGATCATAAAACATCAATTTAAAGTGTGAGTCAAACCTTGCACCAATAATTGTGTTTATCCTTCTAGATTTTCTCAGTATTGTGTTTCCTGCCCTCATCTCTCAAGGGTTCTGTGAGCTTGAGGCACTGTTGTTGTTTTTTCCAGGCCCAGGACTCATTCTCCCCCCCGGCCCCATCGCGGCCGCTCAGTTCCCACGCTGCCGTCCTGGACTCGTCGGTCGAGCTGCTCTCCGCTCTCAGCCCAGAGGAGAGGGAGCTGCTGGTGGCAGTGACTGAGCGGGGCTACCCTCTCCATACGGCCATCATCACCCTTCAGAAAACTGTCCGGCAGAGTCCAGAGCGGGTCAGTGAGGGAGATCTGTTACATGGATTCAGTCTGAAATAAGAGATGGGACTCATTCGCGGGTCGAGATGTAATGCTGAGATCTCTCCACTGTCCTTGGTGTATCACAGGGGAAGGTCAATCAAAGTGCATGCTGGGTAACCAGTATAGTTCAGTCGTCAGTGTGTTTATACACATGCACTATTGCCAGAGATTTCACACACAATCTCTGAGTGCTTCAGATTCAGTTCTGTGTCCCAGCTAAACATCTGGCTCCATCCTCTTTTATCTGATTCTGATGAAGTACCATGAGAAAAAAACGTCAACAAAAATAGACACACAGAAGTTTCCACATTGAGCTAGTAGTTCTCAGGAGGACTTTTTTGAGTCATCAAGCCATACTCAGTGGCAAATATCATTAACGTTGTTGGGCACTGTTGAAAAAAAATACATTGAAGTTTATTTAAAAGGGTTTATGACTGAAAGGCTATAAGTAAATCAGCATTTGAGCGCTGGGTGGTGGCAGTGCTGAATGAAGCCAGAGAAATTTGCTGGAGAAAACACTGCATTTGACTGATCTGTATAAAATCATATCATGTGATCTGCGATACTGCTAAAATAATTGTATTTTCACATTACATTTTGTCTAATAAGATACATTAGTTCAATTTTGACTGCCTGTGATACTCACATGCAGGGTTATTATAGGTAAATAAATAAAAACTGATTTTTTTTTTAGGTATTTCAAAAACAGTTGGACCTTTTTGTGCTACAGCCAGCCTTTTGTAAAATACAGAAAAAATACTCCATTTGGTTTAGATAAGTGATATGCAGTTACAGTAATTAATATAGTACAATATCTATATTGATGCATTTAGGATGTGTAGGCATATTATTTTAATAAAAATAATAAATAAGAACTCTTTTGTCTATCTTTTAACATGCCTGATAATAAATATATATTTACATTTAAATGTGCATTTATATGTTTAGATTTACATTTATTCATTCAGATTTGCTTATATTCAGATTTACATTTAGATATTCAGATTTACAGTAATATATTCAGATTTACTAAATTAATTTAGATAATTATTTCCTGTTTGGCACCTCGTAGTGTGTGTGTGTGTGTGTGCGCACGCGCATATATTTAATGTAGTTGGAAAGCCAACTTTTCTCACTTTAATTTTGAAGTACTAAAGTGTACAATAAACTTAAAGTTTATTTGAAGCACTAAATAAACTAATAAATAAATACTGTACAATTATAAACTAAACTAATAAAGAATAATAAAATCTATGACATATTTAAAATAAAAAATAAAAAATAATAGACAACATTAATAAAACTTTACATTTAAAGTAAAACAAAAAAGAAAATTTAATAAAGTCTAATGTAAAATAAATCAACAAATTAATACATTTTAAAATTAATTTAAAATATTAACAAAACTAAAAGAATATAAATGATAATGAAAATAATAAAAACATCTCACAATCTTGTGTGTGTGGCATGGCGGCTGGCAGAAAGAATGATGCCTTATTTAAGAATTAAATTAAATTATATAATTAATTATTAAATATTTAATACATTAAATACTTATCTGTAATTAATGTTTATTAAATTTGTAATAATAATAATCATCCTCATAATTTTTTTAATAAATTGGTTTAATAATAATGATAAAAATAATAACATATTTATTTAATAATAAATGCCACTTTTCTCAGAGTCCATTTCTACCAATAATTGAGTATTGTAGTCATTAAGATTTTGTTTTGCTTTGTCTAAAGCTTGCTTGCATGTGTTTGAATATGAAATACTATTACAATTTGAAATAACATTTTTCTATTAGAATATATTTTAAAATGTAATTTATTTTCTGTGATCAAAGCTGTATTTTCAGCATCATTCCTCCAGTCTTCAGTGTCACATGATCCTTCAGAAATCATTCTAATATACTGATATGCTGATCAATAAACATTTCTTGTTATTATCAATGTTGTGCTAGTTAATATTTTTGAGAATACGGTTTTATTTTTCAGAATTCTACGATGAATAGAAAGTTACAAAGAACAGCGTTTATTGGAATTAGAACTTTTTGTATCATTGTAAATGTTTTTTGTTTAAAGTTCCATTTCTCGCCATTAACAAACCATTAACTACAACTTTTGCTTCAAACTCCTAATTTGCTGCTTTTTAATAGTTAGTAAGGTAGTTGCTAAGCTTATGTGTCAGGTAGGATTGAATATGTCTTTTATAAATACTAATAAACAGCCAATAAAAGGCAAGCTAGTGAGAATTTTAGTCCCTATACTAAAGTGTTACCACTTTTATTGTCACTTTATATCAATTCAGTGCATCTTTGCAGGATAAAAGTAATAATAATATTATGATTGTTAGTATATATTGTAACCGTATTTGTTCCTCTATTTTAGGCTGAGGAGTTCCTTCACCTTCTCACTCAGTTTCATGAAATTGGCTTCCAGCAGAACGCCATTAAGGAGGTTCTTCTGGTGCACGAGAACCACAGAGAGCGAGCGCTGGAGGAGCTCATGACCCGCGTGGCCTGATGCAGTCCGTATTATGATGCAATGAATTGGCTGCGATCATGGTTTGTGCTATTCACCGTGCTCATATAGCTGATGCTTTTTTATCATATGTGATACTGGAGCACAAAGCCAGTCTTAAGTCACTGGGGTATATTTGTAGCAAAAGTCAAATATAAATTGTATGGGTCAAAATTAGAGATTCTTTTTTTTAATGCCAAAAAAGTAAAGATCGTGTTCCATGAAGGTATTTTGTAAATTTCCTACCATTAATTTATCAAAACGGAATTTTTGATCAGTAATATGGATTCCGAAGAATTCCGAAGACTGGTTTTGTGGTCCAGGGTCACATACGCTGAATTATGTTTATTCATTGCTCATTCTACACATGTGTTGAGGCCTTGGGGACGAGCACAGATTGACAGCTGACACCAAAGAATGACTCTGTAACATCGTCAAATGTTTTACATGGCAATCAAACTTCTGTTGCATTATTTTTGTGCTTTATTTGAAATGTAAACCATTGGTATTTATTATGTTAATTTCGTTTTTTTTTTTTTTTACTTGTTAAACTTTTTAAAATGCATTAGAATTGTTCAGCCATATATGGCTGAACAATTCTAATGCATTTTAAAAAGTTTAACAAGTTGGCCTCTTTAACAATATTTTCATCATCATATTCATCTTTTCAGTTTCTATATGGTGCCTCAACTTACAACATGCTGTAAACCCAAGGTGTCATTTTTTTGACATAAATTATTTTCTTGAAGTACCCCCTGAGATTTTAAGTTAATATCTGAATGAATTTACAACACATTTGCATATTTACGGTGCTCTGATGTTGGCTAAAGGTCAAATGACATGCAGGAAAACAAATAAAATATTTTTATTTAAGTTTTTTTTTTTTGTAAACAAACTACAGTATATTTTGTAATTATTATGGGATATATTGCAATTGTGATTTCAATAAATAATTAAGACAAAAATATAAAGGCAAACAGAACAAATAGGACATTTCAGAGATAAAAAGAGTTTACATTTGTTTATTATATTACCTGTAATTATAAAAATGCAGACAGAACAATTGTTATTGAAGAATATTATATAATATATAAGAATATTATTGTAAAACTACAATTGTACTTTCAAATAAACTGAATGTTTGATCATTATTTGAAATGATTTTGCTACAATACTACATTTTAATTAAATTTATAATTATTACAATTCATTTGTAATTTTTTATTACAATGCAAATTTTACATTAGTAAATCAAATTATGGAAATGTGCACAGAGCAAAGGACTAATTCGATTGGACTTATTTTAAGTCGTTCATCGCAATTGGAATAGTTTTTTTTATGGATTTAATTAGCTTTTCATCAACTCACAAACCCCCTGCATTCACCTCACAGACCCTTATTCAGGAAAGCCTGATGTAATGTTTAGAAATATTACATATCAGACAACACAGATGTAATAAATTAGTTTACTTGCAGAGCTTCAGCAATTTTATCGGTAATCTAAAAAATGTGATGCATTTGCGCAGACTACCACTGTCTATATATATATAAAAGAATATTCTATATAAAATTTTAGTCAAATATTTGGAAGAAACCCCATATCTAAACAATAATATCCTTGACTCATTCTCATTTCAGGCAAAAAAATAAAATAAAAATGGTATTTGTGAAATCTGTGTGAGGTCAGCAACACATGCTTTCATTTGTTAGTTTCACTTTGGTATTTGTGAATACTGTTAAATGGCAAAGTTCCTATAAAATGTTACCTTCAGTGTTAAACGACTGCCAGATGAGCGAATAACAAAATCCTGCCAAGATCTATAGATACTGTTGTTAGGCTGCCAAAGGTCGGACACAATGTTTTGACTGTGGTAAACATGATTAGCTATCAGTGTGTCTTCAGGTTCCCATGTAATGAGTGGACCTTCTACAATAGTTACAAAAACATGCAGGAATGTCTGGATATAATTTGAGAGTTTGAACAGTCAACGAGTCGCCTCTTACCAGTTGATCATGAGGTCATCAATGATTGTATGAATAAAGTATCATTTGTGAGGATCATGTTCCTCCTCCTAGCTGATCTTAAACTTTCTCTCACAGTCTTTGAGGATGCCACGTCTGACCCTGGTCTTTCTGGTATGGATACACCAGAGATTGTGTTTTACAGATGGCTTGTTTGATTTAAAAACAGGAAATGTTTCTATATTTTTGTCTAATGTAGCCATGGCAACATATATTGTAATGACCCAGTCCTGAAGATTTTTAGGGCCTGTTCATTCTCCAGTAATCACATCTCACTTTTGCCTCCAAGGTGTGTGTGTTGTGTGTTGAATAGTTATGTTAATCAGATTTTATTAATCAGCACAACTGTGTTCAACATTGATAATAAGAAAAGTTTCTTGAGCATCAATCATCATATTATACTGATTTCTGAAGGATCATGTGACACTGAAGACTGGAGTAATGATGCTGAAAATTCAGCTTTGCATCACAGGAATAAATCACATTTTTAAATATATTAAATAAGCAGCCATTTAAAATGGCAAAAGAACATTTCACAATATTATGTTTTTTCATTGTATTTTTGATTGAATAAATTCAGTCTTAATGAGCATAAATTCTTTCAAAAACAAGTTAATGAATTAGTTTATTAATGCCCAGTACAAGAGTAAAGGTTTATATATTGGGACAGCAGAAATTTTGTGAGGACAATTCCTTTTTTAATGATTATAAAGGTTTTTACGTCTTGTTTGCAACAGGACAAAATGTGTAATGACAGGTTGCAACATTTTTATTAAATCATGCACATCTAAAAGCAGAAACTTGCCTCACTTTTTATGAAGTAACAATACAAGTGGGAAAAAATGCAAAACTTACTTCCAACCTATCCCTTTTTTTCTGGAAATATTTGAGGCACTAAACTAATGTCAGATTCTAGGAATCTGTTATTTACCGCTATTATTAATAAATTCAGTCAACACAATGTACAGAGGCACTTGAGCTGAGGTCGGAGTAGATCTCGACTCCATTATCTTTCTTTTGTAAAAGCTCTCCGCTTCGCTTTGGCAGTCTTAAGAGGAACGTCCACATGGAACCAATTCTTGGAAATCCAGTCATTTGTTTTTTCATCCTCCATTTATTGTCCTCAATGGCGTATTCCAGCGTCTCTCTGCGGTTCACCGTGAACACAGAGTCGCCTCGCACTACTGCAGTAAACAAAGCCCCTTTACTGTTCTCGTACTGCCCGGGCATAGCCGTCCACTGACCTGAGGTCAGATTGTAACAATCCATCACGCATCTCAAAAAATCATCAGACGGCCCGTTCCTCATGAGGTACAAATTTTCCCTGTGGGCCACCATGCAGTGTCCGTAACTCTGATGCCGAACGAGTGTTGTGATCAACACCCATTCATCTTTGTTTGCGACGTACTCGTAAATCTCAGTAGCGTCTTTAGGTCTCCAAAGGCAGATGAACAGTCTTCTCATGGCTTTGGCGCAAGCGACGGCGGATGCAGGTCTTGGAAGATGAGCAGCGAAGCTCCAGGTGTCCGAAGAGACCTTGTACTTCTCCACAGAAGACATCACGGTCTTCTCATACTCTCCGCCGATGATATAAAGGTCGTCCACGTGGCCGATCAAGGTGCAGTTGTAGCGAAGTTGCTGGGGGCTGGAGAATGTGCTCCAAGTGTCTGTAGATACATCATAGCAGAAACCAGTATCCACAACTTTATTGGAAACGTCATAGACTCCTCCAACAATGTACAGCTTGTTGTCTAAAACCGTGACTCCTGCCATGGTGGTGCTGGCGTTGAGAGGCAAGTGGGCGAGAACCTTCCAGTCTTTCTCATCCTCATCAAGATAACAAACGGTCCTCATGAAGTCCTGCAATAGCTTGATGGTCGGCGAATGGGTGCCGACAGTGATGTAGGAGCTAGGAACAAGAGACTCTATATGTTCAATCAGATCCTCTGGCAAGCACTTAACATCTTCTTTGAGGTCTACATACATGTCTCGAATGAACAAAGCTGCGCTCTTGAAGAGCTTCAGTAACCCGAAAGTAGCCGCTGTGTGATACATTAGAAGACAGTTGTCTGAATTGATAACATCGATGAGATGCTCAGTTAGTAGCTCTATCTGAAGGAACACGGCACATTGGATGGCGTCAACAATTTCGTCAGCGCTCAACACAGGTCTTTCTCCATGTATGACACGAAGGGCTACCAGGAAGCCTTGAACACTCGGCGCCTGAAGACAAATCTCATCCTCCATGCACTCCTTCATCCCAGATTGGAAAAGAGCTCGAAAGTATTCACAATGCTGCTCTAGGAGGCTCCTGTCCACTGTAAAAACACTGTCACCGAATCTCACTTTCACCGTTTTCGTGAAACCCATTGGCTGGTAAAGCGTCTTCCTCACGCCAGCACAGCTACTCGTCTCCATCAAGTTACCTCCTGCCATGTTCATCTAGATATACCTACCCAATTCTGCAAAGTCAAACCTGGCTTTGAAGACATTCACAGCACTATTGACTACATGATGTATTCTAAAGCAAGGCAGATGCATCTGAGCAAGTGTGCAGTGTTTGTATTACTCCTGACAACTACAAGAATAGAATCGGCTATACATAGATGTGAAAAGCATGGCAGCATAAAAGTAATGGCAGACAGCCATCGCTGTAGAGGGCAGCCGTCATCATGGTTATTTATTACCTTTTGTTCTTGGCAGGCATTGAAAGCAGGTTGAAAATGTCATCATCTTCTTTTGATGAACAGGTGAAATGCCTAAAGCTGTAACAATGGTATGCCAGTAAGGGTCAGTCTTTGTTGTGGGTCAGCATTCCAGGTAAACATGTGACTGCTCAAAATAAAAGCTGATTTAAAATAAAAAGCACATGTGCGATCCCAAACCCAAATGATACAGAAATATGATAAAGTCAATATGCCACTGCAAAAAGGCCATGTCTTACAGTATGTAAGCACATAAGTCACTGATTGGTTAAACTCATTACAAATTCCACAGCAAGGTTGAATTTTTGTGTAGTACTATTTTAATTATAGGTTTTATTTACACAAATGTACATTTGTAAATACTTACAAGTAGCCTACATATTGATTAACTCTCCTTAAGTTTTATTTAATATTTGTTAGAATTGCTTTCATATTTTGGAGGTAGCACTGAACCATGGTGTGAAAAAAAAAATACAGTGGCTATCAGCAAATGTTTGGTTATCAACATGCTTCAAGATATATTCTTTTGTGTTCAGCAGAAGAAAGAAACTCATTTGGAACAACTTAAGAGTCAGAAATCGATAACAGAATCTCCCTCAAAATTATAATATAATCTATTTGCCCTTAAAAGAGGTTTAAAAATCCAATCCATCACATCGGTGTGAAGATCGTTCAGTGCAGCACAGCATCAGCTGCTAAATTCAGACCTGGGTTAATGCTTTGGATGGTGCTGAGCCAGAAACAGACGCGTTTGTACAGCGCTGAATTACAACCAATCACACACGATTCTGTTGAGCTTATGAATGCAATAGCCAATCAGAGGCGTTCAGATGAGTCATCGCTGAATCGTGCTGTTTTGTTCACTTGTTTACTGAATTATCAGGCTGGAAATATTTTGAATGAAAAAGGGAAAAATTAAACATAAGCCTATATCATATATAGTAGCTGCTGTATGTCACACGAGGGTGCTGAGTGCAGTTGGGCGGGTTTTGTTGTGAAAACCTGGCAACCCTGCATTTGGGCCTATTAGTAAAGTCAAAAGTAGTAGGCCTACTCTACAAAAAGATAGAGCTACGTTTATTTGAGCCACCACAAAATTACTGAGGCCCTATTTAACTTAGTGGTTAACCGAGATGACAGTTGCGAGCACTTTTCATTCATGTCGGACTACGTTTGTCTTAAAGTTTGACATAAATACTATTTTGAAAGTTTAAACACAAATCATTTGTGTTTTGTTGCGCGCGACGAACGTCAACAAAAAGATTCAACCGACCATTCCTGTAGGAAAGTTCTTTCAAACGTCATCGAATAATTCGCAAACTGGTAAAGGGAGTATGAACCGTGTACAGAGGAGCTTTTAATGTTCATAGGAGGCGGATCCACTGGATTGAGATCGAGTCCGTGAAGTGCTCATGCCCACCGAGCCAAAATATCCCTCTAGCATTTCACTCTTCACTTTCCTCTCGCCACTCTAGTGTCTTAGAACAGTAACAGTCGGGCAAAACGCGCATACGAGTCCCCTAAACTTGTGGTCATGTCGTTTGTGCTGCTGAAGCTGTTTTGCAGAGAGCGCTGATGAGAAATCGGACATCATCAGCATCATCCAGGTATGAACTCAGAAGATCAACGCTGTGTCCAAGGGGCTCTTTCATTTGGATCTTCTCTCTCAAGTGTTCATTCTTCTCTCTCTCATCCCGTCTTCAGGATGTCTCTGATGTTTGGGAAAGCAAGAACTTGTAACATTGTCACAGTTCCTGAGCATGAGCCCTCGGAGTGTAACATAGTGATTTTGGGAGCTATGGGATCTGGAAAGTCAGGTATGTCTACCATGCAATGTTAATAATAACACTATCTATCTATCTATCTATCTATATTTGAACTACTGATCTATCTAATTGTATTTGAACTACTGATCTGTTAAGCATTGCATAATGCGCATAATGATTTTAGTATGCTATTATAAAGTGTTAATACTATTATTTTGTTTACTAGGAGAGTTAAAACGTTTAACTTGAATACGTTTCATTTTTACGAAAAATGCTTAAAAAGCAAAGTATGTCCCATTTTACTGTTGGGACGCTCTGTTATGTAATTGAAAATATTTCCAAACTTAGCCTTACAGGAAGTTTGTCTGTTCCCCCACAGCACTTACAGTGAAATTCCTCACGAAGCGCTTCATTAGTGAATATGACCCAAACCTTGGTGAGTTTCCCAGCTTTGACTGTTGTCACCAATGATGTAACCTAATACTGACTGGATTATAAAGGTTAAAGTTTAACCAGTAGTGAGAGACCAAACATCTGGATGTAGAAGTGTGTCTATGGTGATTATGGCTCTGATCTTAACACAAAACATATATATCAAATATATATATATATAATTTTTTTTTTTTTTTTTTACAGATGTAATTATTGGGGACTCAGATCCTTAGATGGGTGGCTTTAAATCTTAAAAGACTTTTCTTAGAGACATAAAAGCCATAATTTTCATGTTCATGTTTTTTCCTTGGCAGAAGATGGAGAGTTGAGGCTTATACTGACAGCTTTGATGTTACTAAAATGACAGGTTTTGACTTTTTAAGATCTTTAAGGTCTTTGCCAGACCGCATTAAAACGTTGTCGAAAGTCTTTTTACAATGGACCACATATATTTTTTTCCATGTTTGTCCTTTGTAGTTGTATCACATTTTAATTTTGTTCAAATGTAAGTCTTTTATGAAATCATTACATAAAATAACAATAAAATAAATGTCCGAAATGTCTTCTTTTATTAGTGAAGAATTGAATGAAAAGAGAGACTTCATCTAAAGACAAAACACATTGTGCAGCTGTCATGTAACTTGGAGTACAGTGTTTTAATGTTTCTTCTGAATGCCAGTTAGTTTCTAAAAAAACAATGCAGTTTCTTTTTACATATTTACTTTTCAGAAGATACTTACTCTACAGAAGAAGTTGTGGACCAGCAGCCGGTTCTGGTTAAAGTGATGGACACGGCTGATCAGGTAATGATGTCCATTTGTCTCTTTTGACATCTATATTTGTACCAGATGGATCTTCTCATAATGATTGTTTTATTTTCCCATAAAGGAAGTTTGTTGCATAACCTTGGCAGCTTTACAGTATGCAAACGAATCTGTCTTTATTTAAAATGTAGGATGGACCAGTCAACTGTGAGCGCTATTTAAGCTGGGCCAATGCCTTCATCGTTGTCTACAGCATTGACAACCGGACCAGCTTTGAGGCCTGCCAGCAGTATTTGGAGACTGTGACTCTTTACTCAAAAGGCCTGCAGCCAGAAGCTCCTGTCATTCTTCTCGGCAACAAAGTGGACATGGAGAGATACAGGTGAATTAAACATCCCTTCTATTCGATTTCAGTAAACATTGCTATTATTACAGATAATGCCAGGTAATATATCTTAAAGAATAGTTCATCCAGAAATGAAGATTTGCTGCAAATGTGCTCACCTTCAGGCCATTCGAGTTTGTTTCTTCATCAGAACAGATTTGTAGTAGTTTAGCGTTGCATTATTTGCTCACCAGTGGATCCTCTGCAGTGAATGGGTGCCGTCAGAATGAGAGTCCAAACAGCTGATAAAAACATCACAGTAATCTACATGACTCCAGTTCATCAGTGAATCTTGTGAAGCTGCATGTTTGTTAGAAACAAATACATCGTTAAGTCGTTTTAACTTTAAACAATCGTTTCTTGCCAAAATACAAATCCATAATAATAACAACGTTTTCTTCAATGAAAAAGTCCCATCTCCTGTTGCCTCTCGCATCAAAATCTGTTTTGGATTGTTTTCGCAGGAAAGCAGTAAATGATCTGTGCATATTTCTCTCCTGATTCAGACAAGATGAGTTTTCTCTGGAGAATTAAATAGTAATATTGCTAAAGGACTTGTATTTTAGCTGGAAACGATGGTTTGGATTTAAACCATCTTATTGATTGATTTGTTTATTGTAGACGCAGTGTTTATATCACCAGGTGGATTATTGTGATGTTTTTATCAGCTGTTTGGACTCTCATTCTGACGGCACCCATTCACTACAGAGTATCCACTGGTGAGCAAGTGAAGCAATGCTACATTTCTCCAAATCTGTTTTGATGAAGAAACAAACTCATCTACATAAATTGTTCATTTTTGGGTGAGCTCATCCTTTAAGTGTGAATCTTAAACAGCCAAATTTCCCGACTCAAGAGTGTGTGTTCGTCAAAACACTTAACACAGCAGGAAATAGTGCATTTACATAGTTGTATGAATGTCCTTTTGTTAGTTTAACTGGAAGAACATATGACCTGTGGCCAGCTATAATTATGACAATTATGCTTAGTACCACCACAAGTTATTTAGATTTCAATTTTTTATGACCCTGAAATGTTTAAGTAAAGATTCGATTGCTCCAGGAAATGGCCATATATCGCCTTTCCTATAATTTTGCAAACACAGTGCATGATTTATGCAGTATCATACTTAAATTGACCATAATACAGCTGGACTCGATCAAAAATATCTATTTATGTTACCGCAGATTAATGTGTGCTTCTTTGCCAGTCACCCTTTAAATAAAAGCGTCAACTGCTCATTCCTAGTGGTTTCTGCTGTGCCATTCCTATTACATTAGAGAGTTTCTTTAACTCTCTATTTCACAACTTTACATAAGGATGCCATTTTCACATGCACTGTTAATTTTTTATCCATTTTTACATGATTACTTTTTAGTATTTACTTTTATTTTTTATATTTCTAACAAGAAGTTTCTTATGATCACCAAGGCTGCATTCATTTGTTTAAAAATACTGTAAAAACAGTAATTATTACAGTTTCCTATTTGAATATATTTTAAAATGTAATTTATTTCTGTGATGCAAAGCTGAATTTTCAGCATCATTCCTCCATTCTCCAGTGTCACATGATCCTTCAGAAATCACTCTAATATATTGATTTGCTGCTCATTTCTTATTATTATCAATGTTGAAAACTGTCGTTGTTGTTGCTTTATATTTTAGTGTAAGCTGATGCAGTTTTTCAGAGTAGAAAGTTCAAAAGAACAGCATTTATTTGATAATAGAAATCCTTTGTAACATATCTTTGATGTTACGTTTGAGCAATTAAATGCACCCTAACTGGATAAAAAAAAATCAGACTACCCCCTTTGAACGGCATTTTTTCATAAGTTAATTTTTGTAATTTTTTTAATGAATTGTCATAAATTCAGTAGCATCATTTTTTTTTGTTAACAATTATTTGCTTTCTGGTATCAGTTTATTTCATTGACTCAATTTAACCACACTAAATAAATAATTATTTACAATTCTGTTTTCCTCCATTGTTGCACAGCAGCATACCTAAAAAAAAGAAAACTCCATATAATATTTTTCATTTACAATTTTTTTTGTAAAGCGGTCCATTTTAGATAAGGAAAGTGAATCAAACATGCTTTCATAATGCATTTGTTAAACATTTTCTAATGCATCTTTTTTCAGACAGGTGAGTAAGGCCGATGGTGTCGCTATGGCCTTGCGGTTCAGCTGCCTGTTCTTTGAAGTTTCGGCCTGCTTGGACTTCCTGTCCGTTCAGCACGTCTTTCACGAAGCCATTCGGGAAGTGAGGCGAGAAACAGAGAGGAGTATCCGCCCGCTTTTCATCAGTGAAGACAAGTCTGCGATCAGCCTGTCCTCCGCCCCTCCGCTCACTGCCTGCTATAAAGAGCTGCCCACCCCAGCCACCGCAAAACTGGTCACGGTCAAGTCCTCGAGAGCTCAGAGCAAACGCAGAGCCCCCACGCTTACCCTGCTCAAGGGCTTCAAGATCTTCTGATGTAAGGACGCCCTCTTCTGATAATGGACAGGAATGCTTGTTTGGATGTCACATCAGCTTATTTAGCATCAAAGCTAACAGAACCTGAAGGATTGCAACATCTCGCACATACTTGAGAGTGCGGTAACTGTATGAAAGTGGACAGAGCTAATGAATGTCTTTGATAGCATTTCTGATTATTCTGTTTTTGTTTCACTACTTTTTGCACCAGCATTATGCTTGTATTTTATTGTGGCAAAACCAATTTCCACCTAATATATTAATTTCAGAGGATTCGTATGGGCATTTTCTATTTATTTTTTATTTTTTTACACAGCAAAACACAAAACCTTATCATGCACAGAATTCCAAAGATAGAAAAAAAACGTTTATCTTTATTTGTACTTGTAAAAAAAAAAAAAATGTTAGTATTGATGAAAAACTGAAATGACCACGTTTATCATATTGCATTACATGAAGTGAGAGAGAGGCAAGTAATTTACATTGCTTTATATAGGGGAAGCAAAAAAAAAAAATGAAATAAAATATTTGGTTTAATCCATTAAAGTTGTATGGTGAACAATTACTTTATGGTTCAGAAAAAACACGTGACCAATTTTGATGCATTCACACACACACACAGACAGAAACACACACACACATATATACTTTTATAACAAATAGAAAACTTGCCTTTTGAAACACACTATACACTTTAAATATATTATGTCATTATAAATCTGGTTGGTTGAATCAAGGCTATAAGCATATATTTTGGGCTAGGTAAACCAAGTGCTATAATTATTAAACAATGTTTTTTTAAAAGATATTATAAGAAATAATAGCTTTTAATATATGTGTGTTTTTGAAAGAATTCTATAATGCTCACCAAGAGAGCATTTATTTGATCAAAACACAGTAAAACAGTAATATTATCAACATTTAAAATGACTATTTTCTATTTTAAGACATTTAATACAATATAAATAATT
This sequence comes from Carassius auratus, assembly GCF_003368295.1. NCBI lineage: Eukaryota > Metazoa > Chordata > Actinopteri > Cypriniformes > Cyprinidae > Carassius > Carassius auratus. The sequence continues at coordinate 26,988,709 of NC_039274.1, forward strand.
TAATGTATTCCTCCTGATTTGCTGCTCAAGAAAATGTTCTTATTATTATCAATGCTGAAAACATTTGCACAGAATAAATTACAATTTAAAAATATATAAAAATAAAGTTATTTATTTTAAAGTTATATAGTTTAAGTTGTAATCATATTTAACAATATTACCTTTTTTACAGTATTTTGTTAGCGTAAATGCTGCCTTGTGAGCATAAGAGACTTAATTCAAAAACATTAAAAAAATATTCTTATAAGGACTTTGTGTCATCAATGTAAATGTAATAGACATTTCCATTGGTAAAAATTGTGGGTATTTATAGCCTTGGGTTAACTCTAAAATGTTTTGTCAACCAATCAGATGTTGTCTTCATTTGGAATACAATGTGAAAGTCAACACAGTCGGATTAAGTTAAAATGCAATTGTCTCCGATGAAACTATTGCTCGGGGGGAGTTTTGGGACACATCTGTGTTGTGGACGTCCTCTTCCCCTTGTCCTTCCTCTGCAGGTTCGGGACACAAAGTAGACACATTCCCGTCCTTCCAGGTCTCCACTGTTTCTCCGGGCTTCAGTTCCTCTGAGGCTTTGCTGTCGAATGAAGGCTCTTCCCGATCCCTATGGCTGTTGTTTTCGGATGGGATGAAATGGGTTTTCTCCTCCTTGACCTCTGTGACCTTATCAGTGACCATGACCTGCAACTCCTCCGTTTCAGCTTTCACCGCTGTGACTTTAGAGGCTGCTTTGTATTTGGCTATTTGCTTCCTGTTCCTGTATGAGAAACATGGAAGTTATGGAAGAAGGAATGGAAGCTATGGAATTTCCCCTTATGGATCAAACTTATAAAAATAATTAGAACTATTTAATTATTAGAGCCTGAAATAAGCCTGAAAACCTTTTGAAGTTCCAGAAAAAAAGGGGGGAAAAAGTGTATTTTTACTATTGGTGCTGTAAATAACCAAGAGAGACCAGAAAACTGATCTGAAGAAAAACAACCCATGCTCATGAAAATTATATGCCTGCAGCAAAAAATGTATTTCGCAAAAATAATATATATATTCTTGGATGTGTTCAATTTTTATGGAATCAGATAATCAAGACTTGTTAATGCACATATTGCAGCAGTTCGGAAATCAAATGGCATATGACCATGCCATTTGACCTTGTTTTTACACCGCTTTGCATTGAAAGCACCAGGTGAGTTACTGAGCAAGCTTACTTACTACACAGAAAAGATGATAAATAGGATAGCTATGTTATGCTTTCAAATGTATTTGAGTATATGTGTGTTTACTTGTGTATTTGCTTATATATAACTGCTCTATGTTAACTATAGTCATTATGTTATATTAATCTAATGTGTTACTCGTGTGCTACTAACCTATTAGCCATCATGCCCATGACCATCAGCATAGCACCAATCAGTAGACCCAGAAAAGCAAATGCCAGCATGCCGAACTTCCACGTTGTTGCTGTTAAATGAGAACGGCATTGAATAGTTTGAGTATAAGTGTGATGCAAGTACACGCTTTTCAGCACAGCAACATCCAGATGTGCATTTCAAGCCATTTCATGGAAGGGAAAATTAAATCTGTAAGGATGAGAGACAAGGACGTCACAGTAAATGCAAACTTGGCACACTCACGGTCCTCTGTGCGGTAATACCACTGTAAAAACTTCATCTGTGCCTCTGTCATTCTCGGTGCAGGTGGCCCTTCAGCAAAGTCAAACTCATCGGCCTCTAACTCGCTTTCTCTTCTGGACCCTGTCAGAATCAGTGGAGATGAGATGTATATTAAAGCATCATAAGAGATGAATTGAAGACGGTCAGTGGAGTTTCTTTTCATGTTGCAGACATGTGGCAGAAAACAGTTATTTTTTAATTGCAATAATATTTCACAATATCACTGCATTAAACAAATGCAGCTTTAAGAGTTTGTCAATCCAGATCAAATGAACATGCCAATGCAGACACATAATTCATATAAATAAATAAATAAATAATTGTTATTAAATAATTAGCTTGTACTCACTCGCTTTATTCTGGCAGATGTCGCCCGCGTCCAGAGATTTCCATGTGCCAGGGTCACCCGCGTTCAGCCTGAGTTTTCCTTTCTCTGTGCTCAATGTCAGAGAGTTTTGCAGGCCGATGAGCTGTTGAGCTTTGCACTGCCATTTGATATGTTGACTAGAATCACAAGTGATGGTCTGGACTGGGTCAGTGTGGACGGCGGAGAGACACCTCAGGGTTCCTGTGTTTACTAGGAGCCAGTGATCTGTCCACTTCCACTGCTGCAGGACCGAGTCCAGACGGCAGGTCTTTAACTCAACAGCTCCTTCAGACGAGTCCTCCAGACACAGACCTTCCTTCATGCTATGGATCGTAAAGCCAGTTGTGCCTTGAAATAAAAATGGACTTTTAGCATGTGTTTTTGAGTGTAAACTCAAAAAGCCATTATTGTGACATTATTTTAATGACAGTAAAGCACATTTCCCAATCAAATTCTAATAGCTCTAATTAGAAACATTCTGATGGCTAAAATAATGGATGGGGTTCAATTTGAGGAATTATTATCATTGTTTTTTTTAATACACATTTTCCACAATAGTGATTGTAATGAAACCACAATTAAGCACATTCAAACTTTTTCCCTGCTATAATTGCTTATTCTTTTTTGTAGTAATATTCATTCTCATTATTATAATACTTCATCTCTGTGCTTAAATTTTTTCTTAATTGTCAGAAATAATGTGACAATGCAAAAAAAAAAAATAAATAAAAAAAAAATATATATATATATATCATTTCTAGTAATTCTAGAATGGGCTGGATTTCCCAAAATCATTGTCAGCCTATAGATTTTAGGAACCACTGGCACAAATAGATCTATACTCTAAGACTAATGAGTTACTTCTTTGTACCTTATTCAACCCTAAATGGTTAATGTTAGTACTTTAAAAATGCTTTTGGGAAGTGCTGCCATGGATATGTTCTTGCACGTTCATTTATTCTCCTATTATTAGATTTACTCAGTTGCTTTTATGAGGTTATGAGTGTACTTTACCAGGCCAGGTGAGAGATAATGCTATCCACAACAGCAGCATCGCTCCTGTAATACAGAGTCTGCTTAAACAGAAGATGTAATGCAGAGGGGTTAACACTTTCACGGTTACAAATCATTAGCCTCATGTTTTCATTTCTGAGAATGCCTCCCCCACACATGTTTGAACACACCAGCTTGATTAAAGATGCCATGGTGCAATCTTTGAACCTTTCCTAATGAGAGAATGAGATTTAATGCCTTGACAAAAACCAGATGTCGATCCCACACACCTCAAAATATTTCTTAAAAATTGTGATATTTTGCTTTACATTTTGTCCCTATCTGTGTTAGGTGTTATTAATTTTTGTAATTAAATTCCCTTGAAAAAGCAAGGGATTACTCCTATTTTTCTGTCATTTAATGGCAGTTACTTCTAATGTAATTGCATTAAAAAAATATACAATTCTATATAAAACAGCAGTGAATTTAGCATCAATATTTAACATCTGAAGTTAAAATGTACATTTTTAATGCAACTAAAATGTATGTTTTTTTTATATGTAATACGTAATATGCAACATGTTTTTCCTTTACGCTTACCCATCAAAATGATTTAACCAATTTCAACTATGTATTTTAAATTGTACAAGATTCAGCTTGAGATTTTAAATTGGTTTAATATAATTTAAGCTGAAATGACCAATTTGATTATATTAAAACTTTGATGCATCAACTGAACTGAAGTTAAAGTTGAAATAGGTAGAAATGTTTTACAATGTATAAAATAATTAAAAGTTACAACAATGTTACAGTGCAGTATTATTTTTTAAATAAGCATTAGTGCACCAAAAAAGACGAGATGCCATGCAATAATTCTTATCAGCAGTTCTTACCATAAGAATAACTTTATGGCATGTTTAGATCCCAGAGCTTCTGTATGGTTCATACAGATGGCTATTACAGATGACATAGATTGAACTCACCTGAAGAGCACAGTTTGAGAGGCGGTCGTGGGGTAGAACAGAAAGAATGACTACACATGTTGGGAACGCTTTACTACAGCAGAAAGTTTCCAAAGTTCAAGTGGGAGGAGATACACTCATCTAATTCCTTTCCATTTTATAGTGCACTCTGATGATTTTATGAACTCAAGAGGGGAATGTTTTAAAAGATGATGAGGGAATGAGTTAGCAGCTCATATTCTTCACATAGGTGAAGCTGAAGTATTTGTATACTATATTTACAGGTTTATATAAATATAGCCATCCAGGAAATACAGCTTTCTAAAGAACTAGGCTATCTTGAGATAAATACATGCAATAAATGAATTAACCAAAGTTAAAGTCATGTTCTCTAAAGCCGTTTTTTTGCTCGATGTTTGGATAGCCTTGCTCCAGCCTTGTCATGTTATTGCAGCCGAATACTGATGAGAGGGATACAGTCGCTGACCTTTCGGTCAAGAACCGGTCACATGTGTGTATGTTTGCTTGTGCATACAGAGAGGTGGGTTTTATTTCTTTATGGCAAGCGCTTGGAGCCTTGAGGGGTGAATGAACCAGGTGTCACTTTCATTGTTGCAGAGGTGAAGTGATAAAAGCCATTCATTCCTGGAGTATCACAGTATCACTGCTCTCCTTGTAGCTCAAACAATTTATGATTCATATAGCAGTCCTAAATAGATCAAATGAGATGAAATTGTGAAAAGTAGAAATGGAATCTTCAGTTTATCCAGTGGAATTTTTAAAGAATCTAGTCTGATCTCTTTAGGATTCCAAGTGATGACAAAAAAATCCAAAGCTCTTTTAGAAGATTCTTATTTGAGCCATTTAAGACTGGTTGCATTTTTTTGATTGCCAGGTCATGACACTGACCTTTCACCTTTTGTTACCCTGCTCAACAGAGATGGGAAGTATCAAAGTACAAATACTTTGTTACTGTACTTAAGTCAATTTTTCTGATATCAGTAGCCTACCTCACTATTTATTTTTCTGACCACTTTTTACCTTCACTCTTTTTTACACTAATATCTGTAATTTCTACTACTTACATTTTTAAACCAGGCTCTGTACTTTAAACTTAAATTTGTATCTTTGCCATTGGATAATAAATCTCTAATAAATCATGAGTCGGTTAGTCTTTACTGGTAATGCTCTGACTCGGCTCTGCCAAAAGGTTTTGTTTAGAGTATTGAGGCAAAACTATTGATCTCCAAGTGAGGGTCAGTTTCATCTGTGAATGGTCTACTGTAGTTTTGTCTTTGTTTATTTAGCTAAATGCTACACATTCCTGCAGGTTTGGCATTTATTACTTATGCACTATAGCAGGAAGAATCCAAACAGATTATCAGAAAATATTGGAAAGGATGTCATTATTATCTGTAGAGTTAAAGTCGTAATTTAGCAGACCGATATTCAAACTGTGTTATAACCGGTTTAGAGAGAGCTAGGGCAGACCTAATGAAAATTAACCATGCTTTTAAATAAAAACCAAAACCATGCATATTAAGGTAACATCAAATTATGTTTTTGTTGGTTTAATACTATGCTTATATACAAATGGTAATCAATCCACAAAAAAAAAAAAAGGTTACTAAATGGTTACAGTTTTTTCTCTCTCTCTCTTGGATTTGTTGGATTAGTAGGTTCGTTTTTAACTTTATGAGTGTTTAAAAACAGGGTTTTGCTGTGGGGGAGTGTTTATATTTTTGCTCCGTGGCTTCCCCCTACTGGATCATACAGGATATGCTCTCAATCTCTATTTTGGCAGTATTTGAGAGGTTAGAAACAACAACAACAACAACAACAACAACAACAAAAAGTCTCGTTGTATTTTTGCTTTTTAGCCATTTTTTTTTTAAACAAATAGGAATAAATTATAACAATGGTATTATGCTTAAGGTGTTAAAATGTCCCTTTAAAATGGTTAAAAACAGGCATATATCATCATTTTTATCTCCTGAACATAGATTTTTTATTTATTTAAATAAACTCTTTATTTATTTATTTTTTATTAGATTGAAAAAAACATAATATGACAAATACATTAATACAAAAAATTATAATAATTAGAAACCAATTCTATGTATATAAGTAGTATGAATATTATATTATTATGAGTATATCATGAGAATTATTATTATGCACATTTTCCTGGTAATGTTCCTATCAATAAAAGCTACAACTATATATTTTAATTTGTGGAATTAGTTCTATTTTAAATCTCCCCAGTGTTAACCTTTTCCCCTTTTTCCCCCACTACTGAAATTTCTCATCTCTATATCATCTATCCATATTCAGCGAAATTAATTATATTTTGTAAGAAATATATATAATTTGATCTATTTAAAAAAAGTCTAAACTCCATAATAATGCATTTCAAAAATAGTTTATGAAATTTCACAAGGTGGAGCTAGTTTGCTAGTTAAGAGATATTTTCACTCTAGCAGGGATCTCTGCAAATGTTGGACACTATTTTACTTAAAGCACTATAATATCACAAGAATCAAGATGTGACATCTTCAGAAAAAGAACTTGTATCTTATAAATATATATATATTTGCTCTTTCGTTGTTGTCTTTTGATTGCTTTTTTCGTAATAAATTTGAGTAAAAGCATCTGCTTAAATTATTAATTTTAATTTAATATCCATGTCTAGATTACTATTATCGTTATCACCAGTATTATTCTTATTTACACCAGAGGCGTATAATTGCAAGTGCGACCATTTTCCGTGTTTCAGCCAGAACATGTTTCTCACGCTGCTGCAACGTGCCTTCGAAGGGCTGTTATAAAAAAAGAGGCGGTGCCCCATGACGCAACAGTCCGTATTAGCCAATAGGGAGCGCGGTATGTAAACGAGCTCGTGTAAAGCAGGAAATGCTGTTGCGTCTGTGTCTATCTGTAGATGAGACAAGGAGTGAAGAAAATACCAGAAACAAGCACGGATAATGCAAGGCTAAATAAAAACACACTCCTCTACATCTGACCGATACAGGGAAACGGAGAGGTTTGGGATCGATTGGGGAACGAGGTATGATGAGTCGATGCGTTTTTTATTTATTTATTAATATTTTTGACTTGTGTCTGTGTAGGGGTGTCGTCTCTTTTCATGTCTATTCTGAGTTTTAAAGGGATGTTATGCTAGTTTTAACCAAATTTACAATTTTTTTTTGTTCATTCTCTATGTCTTAAGTAGATAATTGTATTATGTGTCGTTGTTGTCACACTAATATAAGTGTAAACGATGACTAGATGAGTCCTGGTTTTCCCTGTTGACATCTGCAACACACTTGTTTTCCCAATGCATGTATATCCACACTGTTTTTAGATCTAATAACAAGAGGATATATCAATATTTGAAGGTGTTTTGAAGTAAAGGCAGATGCTGGGCCTTATTCTGCAGGACACACACCACACACCGTCACGAATCAAAACACCATCATGAGATGTGTTTACATGCTTTACTTTAATAACACTGTTGGTATCTAACGCCTTGATCATTTATGATCATTATCAGTAGATATAATCATATGCCCATAGGTCATTTTTCTGAAACCTTTCAAGATTATGCCCAGATTTTTTTTTTTTTATGCACAAATCTGCTTTGGTTCCATTGAGATATTTGTCATTATGACATTACATTAATACAGATATTATCCCTCCGTTTTCATTATTCTAATCCAACCTTGAATCACTTGTAGTATTTCTATTATTTGTAATGGTCAGACTTATGACATGGCAATTTTATTACTCTACTACAGGAAATTAATACTGTTATACAATGATTTTAAAATTGGTGTAAAGCAATATAACTAATGCTACAACGATGCATAGAGATAAAGTTTAAATTGTATATTTGTGTATGTGTATATATATATATATATATATATATATATATATATATATATATATATATATATATATGTATATGTATGTATATATATATATATATATATATATATATATATATATCATAATCCTAAAGAGGGTTCATTATAGTTAAAATGAACCAAAACCAGATTTTATTTTTTTTACTTTAAATAAAAAAAATCTTAACTGAATTACAATACGAAGAATTGAAGGACATGAAATAAAAGCACAACAAAATCACTAAGCCTTTAACTTAAACATAAAAACATTTAAAATATTAATAAAACCTATAAAACTGTCTAATTGATGCTAAAAATTTAATTTTCTATATATTACTTTCCAGTTGATTTTAGAGTGAAAATGCCCAAATTTTTTTTTGTTTTTTTTGTTTTTTTGTTTCAAGAGCATCTCTCAAATTGTTACACACATTATGTATTGCCTCTAATCTATTGCATATACAATATCTCTGTATTTAAACAACTTGCATGCATTTATGAACATTATACAAATCCATGTTTCACGATGCTGACATTTTAAAATATTAACTACTGGCTTATTAAGCATTATGTAATCATGTTTGTTGATAAACTAAAACAAAAGTCTATGTAAATGTGGATTGACACACCAAATTTGGGTTCTCTTGGATTATCTTTGATCAGTGAATGATGTTGACTGTAATTGCTTTATACTGTTTGATTACATTAATTTCATTGATTCAGATTCATTTCACAAATCACAACCTCAAGAATGGATCTAAAAGAAATCCAGTCTTCCTCATTAAATTAGGGGACAAAATTCACATGTAGTCCATTGAACTTCATGCATGTTAAGACAGAAATGAGCATGGTCTGAGGGAATCAAGTTGACAGGTGCATTTCCTCACAATTAAAAATTGAAGTCCACTCTAGTTAACAGAGCTGGATCATGTACACTGCCATGCCTTCACATTATCTCATTAAAATCAAGAAATTTCTTTTAAATTAATTTAGCACTCTAAAAGGATTATCATAAACGTCCACTTTATTTAGAAGCATAAGTAAGATTTAACACTTAAATGTTGTAAATGCTCAAGTCCTCATCTCACACATTAATGTCATTATTGGGATCATTTGAGGAGAGTGAGTCATTGATGTCTTTCAGACCTGTAGAATATCTTTTGAAGACATATAATGAGATTAAAGCCAATAATCAGCTCAAATCTTGCTTGACACCCATGGCCAAGTTATTTTAGTATCAGTGTGATACTATTATAGTTTTCTAAATATTTAAAATAAGATTCTATTTTTATAGTTTCCATTTTCGTTTTTTATCTAGCTAAGGTTTTATCTTTTATATTTTATTTTATTCATTTTTATTAGTTTTTTATGGTCTGTATAGTTTTTAGTTTAGTTACTAGTACATTAAGTTAACCTAAATGAAAATAAGAATTTTCGTTTTGGCAACTAGCTGAAATGTGTGTGTGTGTGTGTGTGTGTGTCTGTACACACACAGTACAGACCAAAAGTTTGGAAACATTACTATTTGTAATGTTTTTGAAAGAAGTTTCTTCTGCTCATCAAGCCTGCATTTATTTGATAAAAAAAAAAAAAAAAAAAAAAAAAAAAAACAGTAATATTGTGAAATATAATTACAACTTAAAATAATTGTTTTTAAATGTATTATACTTTAAATTATCATTTATTTCTGTGATGCAAATCTGATTTTTTAGGATAATTATCACATGATCCTTTAGAAATCATTCTAACATGATGATTCATTATCAAAGTTGGAAACAGTTCTGCTGCTTCATATTTTTTCAGAACATGTGATACTTTTTTAGGATACTTTGATGAATAAAAAGTAAAAAAAAAGAAGCTATGTTTTTAAAATATAAATATTTTGTAATAACAATATACACTACTTGTCAGTAATTTGGGGTCAGTAATTTTTTTTTCTTATTTTTTTTTATAAAATCAATTATTTTATTCAGCAAGGATGTGTTAAATTGATAAAAAGTTATAGTAAAGAAAATATATTATTAGAATATATATTATTAGAATTTTTTTTATTTTTAATAAATGCAGTTCTTTTGAACCTTTTATTGATCAAATATATTAGACAGCAGAACTGTTTCCAACACTCATAATAAATCAGAATATTAGAATGATTCCTAAATGATCATGTGATCGACTGATGTTACATGTGACACTGAAGGCTGGAGGAATGATGCTGAAAATTCAGCTTTGCATCACGGGAATAAATTATTTTAAAAAAGTATATTCAAATAGAAAACTATTATTTTAAGTTGTAATAATATTTCACAATATTACAGTTTTTTTCTGTATTTTTGATCAAATAAATGCAGGCTTGATGAGCAGAAGAAACTTCTTTCAAAAACATAAAAAATAGTAATGTTTCCAAACTTTTGGTCTGTACTGTATATATATATATATATATATATATATATATATATACTTACATACACATTTTATGTTCCCTCAGTTAATGTTTCTATTATTTTGAATAATAAAAATGTTTTAATGGTTTTAGTTTGAGTTCTAGTTAACTATTATAACCCTGAGCTGTAGTCACCATTCACTTTCATTAAATGTATTACATGATTGCTTCTCTTTTCCATATAATGATTATTGTTATTACATAAAATGTTATTTTTTCACAGAGATTGGTAGGTCTGTTAGTAGAATCTGTTGACTTCAGCAATCTTTGTTTTATTATGTGCCAATGGTGACCATTTAAAAGTTTTTCTCCAAAGTTTGCGTTCCTGTAACTTAAGAGCTTTTAAAGATATCTTAATGGCTTTTGAGATGTTGGGTCTTAACAAACTTTCCTTTTGGTGTCTTCATTTTTAAAGCCCCGTATGGTTGATTTCCAGAGATATTGCAGTTTCAGTATGACTCCGGGAGTAAACTGCACACGCTTCCAGTGGTCAAAAACCAAATGTGATTAATTTTGCATAAAGATGATTCTTCTTTTCTTTTAAAAAGGAAAAAACAGACGGATATTGCTAATAGACCTACCAATCTCTGTGGGAAAATTACACAATGATACTCTCATCTTTCTAAACATTTGTCTTGAAATCCCAGGTGAAGTCCTCATTTTGACCCCCCTCTACAAAATAGTGGATTATTCAGAAAATATACATCCATGACATTTAATATTTTGGGTTTCTTTTTAATCCAGGTATTTCTTTCACCAGAAAAACTATTAAGAAAATCGTCAGTTTGAGCCGGGGACCTCTAGTTGAGTTGACACCGAATATAAACATTGGGTGGAAATATTCATTTAAAATGCAGAGAGCTGGTAGTTACGTAATTAACATGTGCTTGTTACTCAACTTGACACTGATAGTATACGTAATCAACCTTATCTCCTCTTTTTGTTTCTGATACGTGTAACCCTTTCTTTTTTCCCTTCCTCAAAGAAATTGACCAGATCACTGTGAGCTACAGTCCACACCAATAACATCCTCAGTCTTCGTCAGAGAATACGAGAACACCTACGAAGTAAGTGATTAACTCAGTTTCTGGGTTCAGATCACCTTCTTGATTTCCTTGTTTATGCTTTATCGTGCCTGTATTTATGCTTGTTAATGCTTAATGCTTTTCTCACCTTGAAAATAGCCACGGAAGCCGACATGGCGTCAAACACAACCAAACGAACAGTTCTAGGTTCTAGTCATCTGTTATTGTTTATTATCAGCGCAGATATGAACCCTCATGAATCGGAGGTGTACACGGTGGCGCCGGAGATGCCAGCCATGTTTGACGGCATGAAGTTGGCGGCAGTGGCCACGGTTCTCTACGTCATCGTCCGGTGTCTAAACTTGAAAAGTCCCACCGCTCCGCCGGACCTCACTTACCAGGATACAGCACTTAACCTCTTCCTGCTCAAGTCCTGTCCTATTCTGACCAAAGAGTGAGTGTGACTCTTTAGATGATCATTTCACTGCACTCACCGTGTCTACGGGGTAAACCACATCTCTGTTCCTGAAGCTGCGCTGATTTAAGCACATAGTTGCTGAGTCTAAAGCATGCATAATTTCCTAAGGAAACTGGAGTAATGATGCTGAAAATTCAGCTTTGTTATCATAGGAATAAACTATATTTTGAAATAGAAAACAGAAAATCTATATTTAACAGTTATTTTAAGCTTTATTAATGCCATGATTGTTTTGGGCATGTATTAAAATAAAAACAGTGTTCTTTGAATTACTTTAGACTACCATGTAAAAGCCATGCTATATGAATATTGTAATCAGTACCACTTTTGTATCAAAGAACCATGCATATTATTTATTAGATGCATTCATAATTTGAACTGGCTTTAATATTTTCTAATTTTGTCATAATTTAAATTTTGTAATTTTGTCAACACTTTATATTTCTTTTTTCAATTGTATTATTTTTAAAACCTAAACTGTAGCATTTCTTTATTTTCAACACGTTTATTTTTTAGTTTTTTAGTTTTAACATTTATATTTCACTGTTTCGGCTTTATTTCAATTAGCAAAACAATTTTAAATAGTTTTAGTCAACAAGACTGAGCTATAATACAGTACTTTATAAAAATATTTTATAAAGGTGTAACCACCTAAACTATGATACAAAGTAGGGAAAAGAGAAGACAACATTGTTCCTCACACAGAATGAGTAATGTTGCATGAGTTCGGTTGTGGTTCAGCTGCAGTTAAGACACTTCTGAAGGAAGTTTGTAAATATCAGAAATCACATTTTTGAGTAAGGTTTCATTACCACAGCACCGTGTTTACCATTGCTCTCAAACACAAAGTTTAAGCATTCAAACTCAATAAGGTCATTTTATCAGTGAAATAAACCATACAGTCTGTTTGCTGCAGTGTGCATTAAATGTAAAATGCACGCCGATCAATGCTTTCGTGAGAATGCATCAGGCATTTTTGGAAGGTGTTTAGTATACAAACTTTTCTCATGAAATGCAGTCATTTTCATGCTTCAATTGCACCACAACAGTTTATGAGAACAGTGAGGTGATGCATCAAGGATTTATTTTTAGCTGTAAGTTAACAACTTACGGTTAATTTACCATTTACTCTTGAAGCCAAGACGAAGCGTGCCTTTCCAGTAAACTACAGAAAGGTTTGTATACCTGCACTGCCATTGTATAGTGTGTAATACACTTAAAAGCCATTGTTATTCTTGGTTTCAACTCCTCGTCCATTTTGTTGTATTAGATCACAATCTGCAGTTAAAATAAGAAACATGTCATCTGCACACATTGACCTCAGTGGTTGCGATATGCATCGCATATGTCCGATGCACAGTGCTGGTGGGCGTTTTTTGTAATTCAGAGTGACTCCCGGCTGGTTATGCAATCATTATTTTCCAGTACAGCTACTTCACTAGGTGCAAAGAGATCAGTGGACCAAACTCAGCCCATTGTCCGTACTTATCCTTATCTCCTCGGTGGCACAATGAACTTTTCCCATGTTTATTATGCCGGAGGATTTTCCAGTTAAACGCCTTTTGAGAAAACAAGCGTTTCGGAGGGTTCCGACTTTGTAGATCTAGAGGTTATTTAGTCAAGCATTGATATTAGTCGCTCATGCCTGTGATGTTGCATTGTGGGTCTGGACTTTGGAACATTTTTAGGCGTGTCACGCCAACGTGGCTGCGCCGCTGCATGCTTCCTTCCTTTTAGTTGAGTTTTTTCATCTTTGATGCTTGATCATGACTGCAGCTCAGTCAAAGATGCAGTACGAGGAACAAAGAAAGCCTGTTTCTGGTTCGTTCTGTTGTTCGTTAAGCGACGCGTCAACATTGTCGACATTCCAGAGATGCACCTGGTTATTTAAAGCGAGTCTGGATCGTGTGGAAGTGTGTGTTGCTTAATTTATCTCCTCTAGGGTTTTCTAAAGTCCGCTCTCCTCAAATGACTTGTTTCTTTCTGGTAAAGCTCTCTGTGCTGATCCTTAGCTCGTCTCATTTGACCGTGTCATTGTGAGCAGATTAAACCAGCCCGGCTTTCATTGCTAGCCTCTCATAACCGGTATTTTAGGGATAATCACATATAATAGTCAGTGGTTATGTAGCGATGCTTGAGGCTACATCGTGAGAGCATGTTATGTAATACTTCAGGAGGTGTGCAATAGATCCCAGTGACCGTGAGAAGGGAACTTTGTTTACTGCTGGCTCACTTTGTGCAAACGAGCATTCCTTAAGGGGTCTGGATGCCTTTAGTTAGCAGAGCAGAGGTGGACAAGTTGATTAGGCAGTTGCCAGTGAATTAGAATGTCATGGAATGTTTACAGCTCAAAATAGTGATGTTCTGAGAAGTTAACCATTTTAGAACAAAGTTGCATTCCTGTGTTCTAGAATTTTAATCTCTCAAAACAGTGAAAAGTCTCCATGTTCCAGGAAGTTTTGTCCTCAGACAGTGATGTTCTAGAATTTTGCCTCGTACTGATACTGAGCAAAGTTGGGTCTCGAGTGATCATATTCAGAAAGGTATAAATCTCACTGCGATATTCTAGAAAGAAAAAATTCACAGATTAAAGAACAGTTCAAGAAGCATTTTCTGTTTAATATCAAATAATCAAGAATTAGTTTCTCAATAAAATGTTTCTCACAACTTAAAAACAAATTTTTATCCTTGAATGTATGTAGAATGCCAATATGCATTTTACAGAAATTATCCATAATAAAATGAGTGTGAAGTGATTCAATGTACCCAAATAAGATGCATGTTAATCTGTGTCCTTTTAAAAAAAATGTAAATGAACTTCGTTATAAACTAGGAAATATTGATGTGTTGCCATCCGTTTGTTTTTATGCTTTTGAAATAAGTCTTTTACACTCACCAAGGCTGCATTTATTTGATCAAAATAAGTCAAATCTGTAGCATTGTGAAATATTAATTAAAATTGTTAAATTAATTAAAAATTGTTTAATTGCATCATTCCTCCAGTGTTCAGTGTCACATGATCCTTCAGAAATCATTCTGATATTCTTCTTACTATCAGTGTTTGTTCCGTTTGGGCTTCAATGTCTAGTAATGTCTAATGTTCAGTTCATTCCTATGAGACCTAGCAACCCACACGCTTAGCGAAGGGTCAGTGTGTCATTGGTTAAAGTCTAATTGGTAGGCAGGGCTATTACACAACAGCACATGCACCTGTGCGATGATGCATGGAGTCAGCAGTAATGTGACTTGACCCAGAGACAAACCTGTGGGCCGCTATACTAATGGTTCATAAACATCAGAAAAATATGCACACTCTGTATGTTTCATTTAGATGAAACGTGAACCTAGAAGTATTATTATTGTAAACGAACATAAATAGTGATAAAATCCAAAATATTAAATGCCATGAATGAATATATACGGAATAAACCACTGTTTTGTAGGAGGTCAAAATGGCAATTGGAGATTTGGAGCCAAATTACGGGAGAAGTCAATAACTTTAGAAAGATGGCAGCATCATAGTTTTGTTTTATTTTTTCACAGAGATTGGTATATTTATTAGTAAAATCTGTTAACTTTAGCAACCCTCAATGCATTATATGCCAATGGTGACGATGATAAAAAAAAAAAAACTCTCCCAAATTGTTTATGTCTGTAACTCAAGAAGTATCGAAGACATCTAAAAATAATACTATATTCTGGTTCTTAACAAACTTTTCTATTGGTATCTCCATTTTTAAGCTCCTGTGTGTTTAATTTCTCAGTGTTTTGCTTCATGAGTAATTTTCCAATTAAAAATGATCAAAGCCTGATGACCCTTATGTGACCTCATGTATGTTTTTGAACAATTCTCATCTGAGCCGACTACAGGCTTCTTCAGTATTTTCAAATGGGTCTTTTTGAAGTACATTTTTAGTGCAAATCATGTAACACTGTATAAATCTGAGATTGTGTGTCATATTCTAGGTACATTCCTCCTCTACTATGGGGTAAAAGTGGTCATTTGCAGACGGCCCTCTATGGAAAGTTGGGTCGGGTCAGTGCACCACACCCGTTCGGCCTGCGCAAATATCTGCCCATGCAGGACGGAGCCACGGCAACCTTTGACCTCTTTGAACCGCTGGCAGGTCATCAGTCCGGAGGTCAGTGCCACGTAGTTGGGTTTATTTAGCCTGAGCAGGACCGTAACACTATACTCCTGATTCTAGGAGAGTCTAGCATTCAGGATCAAAGAGGAAGTGTCATTGACATATAAATAGCTTGCTCCATCATCATTCTGAAGAAGGGGTATTAATTACAGCAATGCTTATCTTTGTGATGAACTTATCTAGGTCTGGTGACCTTTTCATGGAAGCTTATTTCCAATAGGGAATAAAAATATAATAACGATAACATAAGACTTTCTATTTTGCAATTCTTTATTCTTGTAAATTTTATATCTTCAAAAAATCTGACATTTTTTATCGCAGGTGTGAGATATAAACTGTAGATGTAGATCTAGTTTAATATATAAATATTACATTTTATATTTAAGTTTATATTATTTAAGTTTTATTTAAGTTGATTATTTTAATATTACAGTAAAATGTAAGTTTAATATATAAACTCACAAATACCTTTTTTATTTTCTTATTCCATGGTGAAAAAAAAAAGAATCATGTAGAATTCTGAGGGGGGATAAAAATCTGAATTTCAGGATTCAAAATTCTGAGGAAAAATTTGGAATAGTGAGAGAAACTATTATAAATGTGTGTATATATATATATAATTATTATTTTATTTTAATTTTTTTATTATATATATATATATATATATATATATATATATATATATATATATATATATATATATACATATATACATATATATATATATATATATATATATATATATATACATATATATATATATATATATATATACATATTTAATTATTATTTATTTATTTATTTATTATTTATTTATTAAATTTGTGGCAGAATAAAGCTTCCGTACCTTTTTGGTTAAGACTGAATTTTCCATTTAAAAAAAAAAGGTTTAAAGAAAGATGTCACATTTCAAATTACAATTATTAGTGGCAATTATGACATTTTATTAATTTGGATTAACAAATGTTTTTAAGAGCTGATTTTGATATAAAAACAGCACAGAAGAAAAAATGAACAAAGCACTATACAAAAAAAGTAATTGTAAAATAAATACCTGCATCGGTTTCATTACAATGTCAATGCGTTTGAAAGTGAATTTTTGCAGCAGCTATGTTATTATTCAGTGTATTTTGCATTTGTTTGCTCTGAGCTAATATTGTGACACATTATCTGGAAAAGAAAAGCTAAACAGTATGATAATGTTGAGCAACTCAAACATCTGTCCGCATACATTTGCATATATTTGTCTAGATGTGAAATAGCTTCCATCGCAAGTGCTGTAATATTTTGTGTTGGTTTGACAGAGGACGTCACCATGGTCATCTGTCCTGGCATTGGGAACCACAGTGAGAAGCACTATATCCGCACGTTCGTGGATTATTCACAGAAACAGGGCTACCGCTGTGCTGTGCTCAATCACCTCGGGGCCTTGCCGAACATTGAGCTTACCTCCCCTCGCATGTTCACCTACGGTACGAGACGATGCAAAAGTGTTCATTCAGGAAACTTCATATTTCTAGAGGGAAATAGTGATTAATCAGACACTTTTCAGTTAATTCAATAAAGCAGTAATCCATGCATGCCTATATAAAATAAGCATATTTTTTTATGTACATTTTATTTAAATTTTGGTCATAATTTAATACCTTTGTGATCCTATACATACATTTGTGCAATCAATACTGTGATGTTTGCTGTCTGCTTTAATTTAATTTAATTTTAAGTCTTTATTTATTGTATTTTCAGTTTTTATTTTATTTTAGCCTGTTAATTACTTTTAAATGTAATCTGGTTTTATTTTATCAGATGCTATTTTATATTTTATCAGGTTTTATTTTTTATATTTTACCAGATTTAATATGAATTTGAGCTTTTATAGTGTTTGAGAATTGTGCAAATAATAAATAAAAAATAATAAAAGTTATATTTTTGGCCTTTCTAATTGCACCTTTGAGATCCTATAGCCATAGATTTACTGTCAATACATAAATCTGTGCTGTTTGCCTTAATTTTATTTATTTTTTATTAATTTATTAATTTATTCAGTTTATTCTAGCAGATTTTATTTTATCAGATTTTATAGATGTAAATCTTAATTTTATAATGCTAAACAGGTCAGTTTTTGTGACTAGTCAACTTCATATTTTGTTGTAGATAGTGGCAAAATTAAGGTTTTTTTGTTTGTTTCTCTCCGCAGGCTGTACATGGGAGTTTGCAGCAATGGTGGGCTTCATCAAAAAGACGTATCTCCAGACCAAACTTATCGTGGTGGGCTTCAGTCTTGGGGGGAATATCGTGTGCAAGTTCCTGGGAGAGAACCGTACTAACCAGGAGCGGGTTCTGTGCTGTGTGAGCGTGTGCCAGGGCTACAGTGCACTGAGGTGAGCCGCTCTGTTCTCAGACAGAATATATGACACCTGATGTAGCTCCAGAGGGTGTGGGACAGATCCATGAAGGGTTGGGCGTACTGCCCAAATAAAGAATGTCGCCAAGTTGCTTTGGGTGGACCATTTCGTCACTACTGTCAGTGGACTCCGCCTGTACTCTAGATAAGAACTGACAGTGTGTTTATTGCAGTTAGTGATTATAAAAGGCACAGATGTCCACCTGTTTCCTCCACTTGACATTTGCATGTTGCATGAAACTCGTGCAAAGTAAACACACTCTGTTTGCACATTTGTATAAGCATATCCCTGTGAGCTAAAATAGTGCTTCTCTAATGGAACAGCATAAAAAGTCTGCGGGTTTCTAGCGCATGTTTAAATCCTCCCAGAGGAAGTCAAATGTGCGAAGCACCTCTATTTCAACAAAGTCAATGAGGTGCGCTTCAATTTCAATTGGCTACAAAAGTTATATGCAATTCAAACACTTTTTTTTTTTTAATTTTTATTCAGCAAGATGATTGATCAAGAGTGACATTAAAGACATTTATAATATGTTACAGAATATTTATATTTCCAACTTTCTATTCATCAGAGAATGCAGAAAATAAATAATGGTTTGCACAAAAATAAACGGTTTTGCATCATTGATAATATTATTATTGTTAATGATAATTAATGTTTCTTGAGCAGCAAATCAGTATATCATAATGATTTCTGAAGGGTCATGTGACACTGAAGACTGGAGTAATGATGCTGAAGATTAAGCTTTAAGATATGAATTACATTGTAACATATATTCAAATACAATAATGATTTTTGACAGTATTACTGTTTTTGGTGAAATAAAAGCCACCTTGGTGAGCATAAGACACTTATTTCAAAAACATAAAAAAAACCCCCATCCTTCTGATCCCAAACATTTGAATGAAGTGTAGAGTAACAAAAGTTATAAAGCTTGATACCTAGGATGCTGATATCAGTCATTTATCAACTTTTTCAATACGTTCTCCATCAGAGCTGCACAGATGAATGGCTTACACAAACATTTGAATGCCTAACCGTTTGTAGACTTCTTCCAAAATATAAAAACAACTTACTGACCTCAAATATTGTAATGGTCTTTCTAAAAACTCAGTCTGGTTAATTTTAACTTGCACCAAATAGAGTCTAGGCCTATCTAATGAGCTCTATGTAATAAGCATTCAATATCAGTCTGTATACAGGCTATTAGACCAATGCCAAAGTACTTTCATCATATATTAGTTTATTGTACAGTAGATAAGTTTTTGAGATATGTAAATCTGATTTGACCTATCCGGCAGAGCCAAAAAAAAAGTGATTGCACACTGTGTGTAAAGATGTCAGTGTTGAAATAGCACCAGAGCAGCAGCTCCTCCCACTAAACATGGGACCAGCTCAGCCTGACATCAGTGAATAAGCATGTGATGAAGCAGCTCTGGAATGCGGTGGACATGTTTGGGCTTGGCTGACTCTGAAGCCACACCTTGTTGTTGTCTCTGCTGGGGTTTTCGGCAGCAGGTCGACACACTTGGCACCGGCACCAGCGTGCTGTCGAACAGTCCAGCTCTGCCTTCTGACAGGATTACTGTGTCTGTAATACCTCGGCTGATCTGCTCAGACTGATTATCTGACAGATTATTATATTCAAGATCCCCTTTAATGCACCTTATCAATTTAGCTGGATGGAAATGATATTAAAGGGCTCATGCATGTTATACTTTTTATATTTTTGATATTTTAACATAGACATTAATTTAGTTTTTCATGGCCATTTTCTCTCTTCCCCTAAAAACTCTCTCTCGCTCGCTCTCTCGCTCTCTCTCTCAATCTCTCTCTCTCTCGCTCTCTCTCTCGCTCTCTTGCTCTCTCTCTCTCTCTCTCTCTCTCTTTCTCTCTCTCTCTCTCTATATATATATAGATAGATAGATAGATTGTTTGATAGATAATGATGTATAGAAGTCTTCAGGGAGAGAGAGACTGAAAAATGGTCAGGAACAGCTTGATAATGAATTATGATTTTTCATCATTTCATCAATGATTTTTCATCATTTTTTATTGCATATATATATCATGCAGTTCTGAATATTATATGCAAGAACCTCTTAATAGAATTGTTTTATTTAATACAATTATTTATATATATTTTTTTTATAAATGTAAAGATATTGTTCAGTAAGTGTATATATAGCTTTTTTTAATTTATAGTCAATTTAGTCTTCATAACATTACAAACAATAAAAATATGAAAATTTTACGTAGTGTGAATAGCATTGAAAACTCGCGTGTGTGTTTCAGGGCTCAGGAGACGTTCCTGCAGTGGGACCAGTGCCGTCGTTTCTATAACTTCCTGATGGCCGACAACATGAAGAAGATCATTTTGTCTCACAGGTACAGTTGATCTCGTCCTCACTCAGTGTGAACCTGACAGACGTGTCGAGCGGCTGGCTGTGATATCCGCTCTTCTTCTGAAACCGTTCTGTTTTGAGCTCATCACTTCTTTTGCGATCAAACCATTAGGAGATCTCAGAATAACTAACAGTAGTGCTGTCTCTGATGACACAAAAACAAGATAGATTCACTCTCCTCTGGGTGGCAAGAGGATATAAATCAAAACACGGAGCTGTCAGTTTAACAGATTCAGCTGAATGTTGTGTTGTGCTTCAACAGGAGCGTGTTATTCGGCGTGGGCTCCACTAAAATGGTGGACACGGATCTGAGCCGGCTTTACACTGCCACATCTCTCATGCAGATCGATGACAACATCATGAGGTGAGTGCAGGGAGATTGCTACATGTTTGTGACTTGAGATTTGTAATAAAACACCCAGTAAACAAATAGTAGTCATATATATATATATATATATATATATATATATATATATATATATATATATATATATATAGATATATAGATATAGATATAGATATAGATATATTTTTTTATTTCTTTATTATTATTATTATTTTTTTCTTTTTTATTATTCTATCCAGTTTCAGTTCCTTTAATATTTCTTTCTTTTTATTTAGTTAAACTAATAAAATTAGAAATGTTATTTTGCCAATTGGCTGAAACTAAATATGTTATTTTGTTTTACTTCAGTTAACATGCATTTAATTTCTGTTTTTTTGTGATGCTAGTTAATGATAATAACCCTGTAACTGACATGAAGTCAGAATGAACGATGCATTATCTTAATAAATACATTTTTAACAGTAAAAAAAAAAGAAAAAAAAAGTCAAGTTTCACTTTAATTCAAGGTGTCCTTGTTACAGTGTAATTATACATTTAAGTACTGAGTAATATTTACTAACTACATGTACTTACTATATGGTTAGGATTAGGGTTACTTGCATGTATTTATGCATAATTAATTGTTATTAGAATAGTAACAAGGACACTTTAAAATAAAGTGCTTTCCAAAGGTCATGTCTTATGGAAATGTATTAAATAAATAAAAAATTGTGGGAATGGCTTTTTACATGCTATTTCAGCAGAAAGGTGTCCACATGATGTACGTTAGTATATTCCTAGTAATAGCAAGTTGTCAATTTGTTTTCTAGAAAATTCCATGGGCACAACTCTCTGAAGGAGTACTATGAGAAGGAGAGCTGTGTTCATTACATTCATAATGTGAGTAAAATAATAATGCGATTTAGTGAAATAAGGAAATACTGTGTGGCGGCATCCTGTTTATGACTCCAGTTCCTCTCTCTGTGTTGCAGATAAATGTGCCTCTGCTGCTGGTGAACTCTGGTGACGATCCGCTCGTGCACAACTCACTGCTCACCATCCCTCGCACACTCGCAGGTAAAGAGACGGGGAGTGCATTATACAAAAGAATCATTGCTGCCTGGTGGTGCTGGACAGTGACACCATCTATTATTTATGAAAAAGATCATAAAGTAATAGACTGAAATAAATAAATAAATGACTTTTTAATGAAATAATTAAAATACATGAATGCATAAACTGATATGTGATTGCATGGAGCTGCATGGCTGGAGTTTGTTCGGATTTCTAACCTTAAGTACAGTATGAGCAATAGTGAAAGTGTTGTTTGCCTCAAACACACCACCTAATAGTACTTTTTTCCATTTGAAACCAAAAAAAGGCTGTATTTTTCTTGTAGTCTTTTCTCATGGCTTCTCTTACCACTTCAGCACGCCTTCAGTATATTTCCACACTGATCTTTAATTAGACAATGACCTCATGTTCCAGAAACACTCATAATTCCTCCAGAGGCCCAACTAGACATGCATGAGATCTCTTGTTTGTTTTAACATACTATATATATATATCATAATGTGTCGATAATGTGTCGAGTCATAATGACAAACTCTAACTGTATGTCTCTAATGGTCAGGACTTGGGGGAGTATTAAAACACAGTGTGTCAGGACGTCAGCGTGTTGTGTGCGGTGGAGACCTGAGGGTTTTTTTTATGTTAGTGTGATGGGGCTCAGTATTGTTGGAAAGATTTTTAAGGAAGTGTAGCAATCTGATGCAATAGACCAAGGCTTGGCGGTGTGACAATATATATTTTGCAATAGTAAAAATGGTAGATCTTGCTGTAGCTCTCAATATATATTTGCACCGCTATCAGATAGAAGATCAGTGACAGTAAACAAGTAATTCACTTCCCTCCACTTTTTTAATGTGCTTTGACATTTGTATTAGTTTCTGTATTTTTTTTATTTTTTTAATGTAACTTTAATTTTTATATCCTTTTTTTTTTTTTTTTGGTAGCTTTAGTCCATCTTTATTTCAGATAAAAAAAAAATGTTAGTTTTACTTTTAATAACAAACACAAGTTGAATGCTTTCAAAATTGTGAGTTATTGAATCAGAATTGTAATTGCAATTTTGAGAAAAAACTCCCCCTCAGAATTGGACTTACCCGTATTTTCCGGACTATAAGTCACACTTTTTCATAGTTTGGCTGGTCCTGCAACTTGTAGTCAGGTGCGACTTATTTATCAAAATTAATTTGACATGAACCAAGAGAAAGCATTACCATCTACAGCCGCCAGATGGCGCTCTGTACTTCTCAGTGCTTCTGTAGTCTACACTGAAGACATATAGTGCCCTCTAGTGGCTGGAGATGGTAATGTTTTCTGTTGGTGCTTGGTTCTATAAATAAATGCGACTTATAGTCCAGTGCGACTTATGTATTTTTTCCTCGTCATGACATATTCTTGGACTGAACCGACTTATACTTAGGTGCGACTTATAGTCCGAAAAATACGGTAATAACTCAATTCCAAGTTCGTATCTCACAATCCAGAGAAAAGGAGCCATAATTGTGAGTTAAGTTATAGAAAAAAAGTCAGATTAGTAAGAGGAAAAAGTTGCAATTACCTGTAAATTTTTTTTGTTGTTGTTTTTTTTCAGTGGTAGAAACGCACTTCTATAATAGGTGTATTTGAGTTACGCAATTCTGAGATTGTTTGGTTTATTTTTTCACCTTCCAGAAAAGAAAGAAAACGTGATCTTCGCTCTGACGCTGCACGGGGGACACCTGGGTTTCTTCGAGGGCGCTGTGCTGTTCCCTCATCCCCTCACCTGGATGGACAAGGTCATCGTGGGCTACGCCAATACCATCTGCCAGTGGGAGAAACAGAAACCCCCGTGTCTAAGTCAAGGCGCCCATTCCATCGAAACCAAATGCCAAGACAGTAAATCCTAACCGATCCCGTCTCCGTTTCACCTCCACGGGACATTTTCACCACGCACACGAGGGGTCGGACCACCATCTTCAAGCATTCACTGTCAGTGGGAATATTTGTTTCTCTTTTTTATCACGGTTTATCACCTACATAAATCGTAACGACTTTCCAAGGGAGAAAACAATGCCACTCGTTGACCAAAATACAATCAAAGCACCCGTGTAGCGAAGGCGGCGTTTTAGACTTACTGTAGTTTGTAGTTAAGATAAAATCAGTATCTCTTGCTCTCTAACTAGGACACTGAAAGCTGAAAGTTTATCACTGCTAAAACAAGATCTGGCAGAGCTGGGTCAATCTCACAAAAATCAAAAACGGTGGGAAAATTTTTTGTATTTTTTTGGAAAATATTGCAAGATAATATTTCGGTAAACAAAAAGACGACTATTTTTGAGACAATTAAAATATTCAGCATTAATGTAAGCACATTTTTCCCCCTTTTCTTTTTTTCCTTTGGTAATTTCTAGTAAATTTTCAGTTGTTCGTTGTTTTTTTTTGTTTTTTTTTTGCTGTGTATCATGCTTTTACGATGTTGCACACTCAAAACATTTATTTGTAATACAATAATCTAAATCACCATTAATGACAGATAACACAGCGTTTATAATTCAATAACAATTTATTTTTTGAATATAACAATATAAGAGGGAATGAAATGGTTTTATTTTAAGATATCGCAACATTGACACAATGCAAAAAAAATTTAATGGTCCTTAAAATAAGATATCTACAAGAACTGGTTTTTGGTTTGAAATATAACCTAGACATGTTTTTGACCAGTTTTGTGAGATTCACCCAAGCGGCACACAGATTTTACTGTTCATAACACACGAGTTTCTGGGAAGTGAGTGTTATGCAGGCACTGTGTGCTTCTAGATATGACCGGCATGCTGTTTGAGTGCATATTATTACTTAATATTAATCTACTGTATTCAGTTCTTGGTCTGTTAACCGTTTAAACACAGGCTAGAATTCATGTCACTCTTATTTTAAACCTAACTAGACCTTTTCAAGTGTGACAGGAGAAACTTTATTACTCATGAAGCCTCGTCGGTCGAATCCAAGTCACATTCCTAGTCAATCAGTTTTTGTTTAGCACTTTTATATGACAATGATCCCTTGTGATTACCGAAACGTGTTGTCTGTCCTCACTTGCGGGCCGTCCCACAAGCACTACGACCCGATTTTAGACGGCAAATCCTGCTCCTGTGGAGAACAGCACACGCTGTTGCTGCAGTATTGACTCGTGTTTGTGGAGAACCATTGAAGGCGATAGATCTAGATGATTGTGTAACGTGTCGATTTGGGACCCAGTGGGAGACCCGAGTGCATTTCCTGGTGCACGTCTGTGAAAACTGGTTACTTAAAGGTTTTTTTTTGTGCTGTTGTATTGTTTTAGGGTTTTTTCTTTATCTTGTTCATTTCCGTTTTGCTGTTTTGTGCAATAACTTGATGAATTTATTTGTTGCTTTAACACTTGGAATCGAGAGGGTCTGAAGTGGAGCTGATCTTCTTCTTGTTACCCATTAGAGTAATCCGAGGGGAAAATATATTAGATAGAAGTTTACATTTGAAGGGAACATCCAAAGTGTTATTTCCAAAGGCCTCTGAAACCTTTAACACAGTAGTTTGGTTTAGCGCGGTTAGATTTGATTCAGGGTGTTTTAGGCAAGGCATAATAAGCCAGCAGCCACAAAATGGCCAGGTAATATTACACTGCAAAAAAAAAAAAAAAAAAAAAAAGCCTTTTGGTTTAAGAATATTATATTTTCCCTTTTTTTTTTTTTTTTTGGGTACATTTGATTTTTGCTGATAAAATTTTCTTCCCACATTAATTCTACTTCTCAATATCTGTTTTTTCAAATTTTTGTAACAGATTTCTTACAGATCAGATCTCTTTTTTTGGTAAAAATAATATTATTCATCATGGTTTTTTTTTTATTAATCCATATATATGTGTATGTGTAATATATATAATTTTTTTTTTTTTTTTTTTTTTTACACAAAAACAATTTTTTTTTTTTTGGTGAAATATTACTTTGCCATTTCTGGACATGTTTTATTGAGATTTTATAATCTTTACTGATTTATCATCATGCTAAATTTATTATTTGCGTTTCTAAAGGAAAAAACGGAAAAAGCAGCTTGATGACCAAAAAAATAAAATAAATAACCTGTGTAATGTTTAGTATACGTGACCGCTGAGTGCAGATTGTCACTGATTGGCTAAAACCCTCAGTTATATGTGGTGAAATATGTGCATTTTAACAAACGTAATTGCCTTCAATATTAGTGTTCAGCCGTCAGAAGTGAAGCATCTTCTTAAAGGAGTGTGCTGTGTGTCAAAAGAGTCTTTACCAATCAGCAGTTGAAAGGCGCCCCCTGTGGGTTATCAGATGTAAATGCACGCTCCTCTCTGTTAGGTTTTGTTTGGTCTTTTTTGTCGATTAGTCTCTGTAGTCAGTGGAGGTAAAGCGGAAAGGTGTTGTAAACATGAGTCTAAAAGAGTTGGGTGTCAGTGTTCGGCTGTTTCCGGTGATTGGATCTTTTTGGCCTTTTGCACCAGCACAAATTCAATCTCTGATGTCGATCCAGTTTGCCTTTCTGAATGTCTCCCACTTACTTTTTGCACAGAAAACACGGGCTTATGTTGTATATCCTCTACAGACGTTAACAATTTTTTTGTTTGTTGTTATGTTTTACATTACTTTCAATGTTATTTTTATTCTCTAATGTACAAAAGTATGATTTGTAAACGAGTGTATGTGAATGTTTGCATCATATCACCACGTCTGCTTGTGAAAACACCAACAAACTCACATTGGAAGGTAAAAATACGATATATTGATGGTTTATGGAAACCTGGGGACTTTAATTTGTTTGACGATCAGCAATAATGCTTTGGTTTTTTTTTTTCTTCTCTTTTTCTCCAAGCCAAACTGAGATGAATCGCTCAAAAAGATAATATTGTGTCAAATGGAGTTTAGAGAAAATGTTTTCTTGCTGCAGTCAAGTAGGAATTATAAAAGGAAAGTGAAAGGCAATGTATATTAATAAAAAGAAAAGTCTATTTGCAGAATCTAGAGAGAAGATTCACAAAGCATTGAGATTGTCACTATAAGATCTGTTCCTACTCTTCTGCCCCATATTCTCATCACGGTTTATTGTGTTTGATGGCTGGTTTTTGAATGTCATTTTTCATGACCTCAGAACCCCATGCAGCATAATATCTCAATCACTGGTGTGTTTTTGATTTGGAAAACCAATGGTGTGTGATCGAATAATTTATTATTACCAGAATGGTTAATGTGTTCCAGAAATAAATTATTTTCTTGTTTAAAAAAAAAAAAATGTGTTTTTTTTTTTTTTCCTCCAGTAGATATGAGTCTTTATTAGGGATTTTTATTGTTTTTGTCAGTTGTTTGAATTTTTATTTTTTTAACTTTTTAACAAACAACGTACACTTATGTATTTTTAAATAAAATATAAAGTCTGTTATTTACCGGATAAGTTTATATATATATATATAAATATATATATAATACCACAAAGTTTTTTTTTTTTATAAAAATTTTTTATATATATATTTTTTTTAATTAAAATTTCCAATTTCTAAAATTAGAATTATTTTTAAAATTAAAAGAATTAAGTAAATAAAATCATATATTTTTTTTATTAAAATTTTTCTTAAGCAAACCAAGGCAGCATTTATATGAACAAAAATAACAGTAAAAACTGTAATAATATTACTATTTAAAAACAATTTTCTATGTTTTAAATATTATTTCAAATGTAATTTATTAAAGTGATGTAAAGCTGAATTTTCAGCATCATTACTCCAGTCTTCATTGTCACAGGGTCCTTTAGAAATCATTCAGATATGATAATTTGCGGCTCAATAGACATCTATTATCAGTTTTGAGACTTAATATTTTAGTGGAAACTGTTTTTCTTACTGATACCTGTACCAGTGGTGTTTATGGTCAGTATAACTAGTAGTTAACTTTTATTTGTTCAGTGTGGACCTGTTATTTAGACATCAGATGTACAAAACACTCAAAATGTTCCGCACTTTATTGAAAATGTCAATTAGGTTTGCCACAGGCTACAGCTCTGGGTCTAGAAGAACCAACAACAAAAACATTATATCTACTTAATACAAGCCATTCGGTCTAAAGGAGCAAAGTAACAACCGAATTATTTCTTGGTCAAGGCTTGTAATCAAGTTTATGCATTTGATTCTTATTATTATAATATTTTTTCAACACACAATTAATACGAAACTTTCTTCGTTTTCAAGGCAAAGAGCCCTTCAGGAAAGTTTCTGGTTTAAAGTAGTAAACTCTACAACTGTAATAATTTCGTTCATAGTTTTATATTAAACATTTAAAACATATATTAAACCAACAAAAGGTCACAGTGTTGTGCTTAGCCTTGGCTTGTTTAAAGGGCTGTGTCTTCAAATCCGAACAGCTTGATCACCGTTACAGTCGGGACCCGTCCCATCGAAATCCGGAGGAAGGATTTCAGCATCAAAGTCCCTGAAGTAGCCATCCAGCTCGTCACCATGAACAAATACCTAGTCGATAAACAGGTTCAGATTTCTCATTTAAACACATTTTCAGAAGTGCACATCATGTGATCTCAATATGGAGTGACTAGTGTGCATTTCTTTAGGTTTTAAAGTGATAGTTCACCCAAAAATGTAAATTCTGTCATCATTTATTCACCCTAATGTCAGAATTTTCATTTTTGGGGGAACTATCCCTTTAAGTTTCTAAAGTGGAACAGTGATCTTGTTCAACCCTGTTCACTCACTCACCCTCTCCAGCAGTTTGCTCTTCATGAAGAGCTTCAACACATTGTAGGTATACAATACTTTTTTCTCTTTTTTTAAGAAAAAAAAAAGTTATGAAAATGATGAACACATGCAACAAAATCACTAACATTGTAACCAAAATTAAAATGAAAAACGATAAAACACATACATATACACACACACACACACACACATATATATATATATATATATATATGTACAGTGGGGCTCGAAAGTTTGGGCACCCCTTGCAGAATCTGTGAAAATATGAGTGGTTTTCAAAAAATAAGAGAGATCATACTAAATGCATGTTATATTTTATTTAGTACTGTCCTGAGTAAGATATTGTGCATAAAAGAAAAAAGAAACTCAAGGTTTTTCTAATCTTTGCTACAACAATCTTCACTTCAATTGTTAAGTTGACTTATTGTTGCTGCATTTACATATTTTTCTCAAGTGAGCATATGTTTGAAGATGCATGAGATGATAACAATAAACAACTTAAATACTATAAAATTAAGTTACAAATCAGCATTCAGTCAATTAATAAATAAATGATATAACTAAAAGTTTGTGTTATGTATCAGTCAGTGCATCCTGAATCCAGTACCAGCATCCTCTTAGTCTGTCAGCTTAAACACAGTGCAAGCATGTGACTTTAATGAGCCTCAGAGGCCGTGATTTACCTCAGCCGAGGGAGACTGAGAAGTGCAGGGCTGGATGGAGACTCAGAGAGGAGATGAGGGGTGCAGGCGACTCCAGAACTCACACCACATTCATCTCATCTACATGATAAACATTCACGAGGGGAGGGACTGAACCAGACCAACTACAAAACATCAGCAGGTGGACAAAAAGAGACTGTGCACTGAACTCAGTTTTAAGATTAAAAAAAAAATAAAAATGAATTGTTGAGTTTATGATTATGTTGTGGTCAGAAAAATAGTTCGCTTGTAAAGTATTTTTTTTAATTAAAATAATATAATAAATATGCAAGGTTGTTCACTGCAACACGTTTTTATTCCTCCATATTTTTTTATTCTAGTATAAATCTCTAAAAATTTGTAAATTAAACATACTAGAAAGCAAAATTATTAAAGATGTTAAATCTTAAAAGTTTACTGAAAAATGTAGTGAGTGTGCACTTAAAACAAGAAAATATTATCAGTGGAGCATGAAAAATAAACTTAATTCGGCGGGAAAACAAGATTATTTTTCTTCACCAAGATTTGATTTAAGAATGTATAGTAATGTGAATATAAGAATATGTTTGTAATTTAAAACGAGACAAAAGGTAGACGAAATGAGTAAGAAAACTTTTTTTTGGATCATTTGATAATTTCATATAACAAGGAATTTGGAGAATGAATGGATGCATGGAAGTGATCATATACAGCATTTTTATTTTTAGTGCCTTTGAGAAATAAAATATAATTTTTTTTATCATTAAAAAAAAAATGATGAGAATTACCAGTGTGCAATATCAAGCAGTATAACAAACCATTTTTGCAAAAATAACTGGAAGTGAATCACACCGGAAGCATTGCTTATTCAAGTTGTCCATGCGTGTGCTCACATAAAGACTATGTTCTGGTGGTCTGGATTAAAAAGCCTCAAATCTGTGCTTTGATTTGGTCTCAGACAGATACAAGTTAAAAAATACAACATTATTTCTTTTTTTATAACAAAATAACAGTTCATTGTTGATTGCCTCAAAACACCGGCAGCCTAAATCAATCACAAAGACGGATTGTGATCTGAAAAGCTCCAATCCTGCGATCATTGACTGAGATTCACAATAACAGTATTACACGCATTTTGTACTGCACTGGGGTTTACACTTTATAATCCTTACTGAGCAATCCTTGATGTTTATTCCCTCTATAAACCCCTCTGTTATACAGCAAGCACTTTTTGTAATTAAGGGTTTGGTATTGCAAATAAAAATATAATATAAAAAAGTAAAAGCTAAACTGCCATTTGGGAAATCGTGGTCCTGCTCGCCCCTCGCCCAAAGACACTCTGACATATATATAGCAATTTAAGCCGCTTTGGATAAAAGCATCAGCTAAATGAATAAATGTAAATGTAATCATGGTAACAAATCACTAATCATATTAGAAACATGTTAGAAGCAATGCTAGAAACATGCTTAAAAACATGCTACCAACATGCTAATCACTAGAAACATGTTAACATGATGATAATGCTAAAACGTGCTAGCTAATCCTATTAAAACATGCTAATCATGCTAGAAATGTGCTATCAACATGCTAAACATGTTAAAGACATGCTAATAATTCTAAAACCATAATAACAACATGCTAATCATGCTTGCAACATGATAACAACATAAAATTGTGTTAAAACATGCTAACAACATGCTAAAATTATGCTAGCAACATCTCTAATCTATCTAAACATTTAATCTTCAAGCTTTTACAACTGCTTCAAACTTTCAGACTAGACTTTCTCAAGCCAACTTCAAAGTTTGTTCTCAATCTTTTTAATCATCTAGTTCATATTACAATGCATGCTAACGGTTCAGTTCAGGCTTCAGAGTAAAATGGGGTTTTCTATTTGGCGGCGGGGTGAATTTAGGACAGGCGACCGGTCTACAGAGATGATATCCATTCAGGCATGTTAGCCAAACCCAATAATGAGCAGAAGAGGAACTGTTCTTGTACGAGTCCATCTCAAAACCCTGCTGCTCAAATAAGCAACCCTCCCAGCAGCCCACGACACTGTCTGCAGAACAGCTCCTCACTACATAGTATTCACTAATTAGTGGTGGACTTTGTTACCGTTTTACTCTTGGACTCCATTCAAAGATTCAGTGTACCCCAACAGTATTTGGACACTTACGCCACACTCAATTCAGTTCATTCAGATACTTTTTAGAGCCAATGTACAGGGGCTGGACTGACATGCAGCATTATGCTTTTAATTTTTTTCTGATGTTCATAAAAGGTCATAAAAAAAAAAAAAAAAAAAAAAAAAATATATATATATATATATATATATATATATATATATATATATATATATATATATATATATATATATATATAACTTATTTTCTTCCATTCACCATTTATAAACTTTTTTTTTTTTTTTTTTTTTTACAATAAATGCAGTTTTTCAGTCACTCAGAGTTATGTTAGTATCATGGATATATTATAACTTTGTATTGATGTCCTCCATTTTAATTTTTTGTTAAAATTAGTTAAGTTTAAAGTTTTAATAATTATTAATAATTTAGTAATGATACATTTTTCAGTTTTAGTTATTTTAGTACTTCAAGTTTAAACTAAAAGAAAGTTATAACTGATGCCTTATCCAGCTAAAATCAATTATTATTATTTTTTTAAATAAAAAATCATTAGTTTTATTACAAGTTAACATTTTCAGTTAGTTAACATTTATATCAACTGTCAATTTTTTTTAATGGTCTTATTTTTATTTTTGGTTAACAATAATAATGCCGCTTCCTTGTCTTATGAATTTTAAGATACAATCTATCAAACAACTAAAGAAAAGCAGCATGAGAAAAATTAAATGAGAAAATTAAATATAAACTGTTTGAAATTGCATACTACTAGTCCTGTTTCCAGATAATATCCAGATAATAATAGACCATATATTAAAAAAAAACAAGATACAAAATAAAGATCATCAAAAATCTCCTAATCAACACTGTTTGTTATTCTCATTCCCATTCTCTATTCCCAGTATGCATTATGCAGTCATACTCATTTCTTATTATCCTGCAAACAGTGAGATGACATTATTACATTGCCTGTATAATTCAATAAGTGGTGTCCAGTTATCATCTGGAATATAAAATTGCATTTCTATTCCAGTTTTGTGTATAAATGCTTTGATTTTGGGCAGTTTGATTAAATAGTGACCCTAGAGAGATAGTAATATTATTAGTGCATAACAAAGACGACTGAGCACAATGCATTCTGGGATAAAGTTTCTCAAGCAGAGTGCTCTGATTGTATGCTGCAAAAACAGTAATAGTAGCATGCAATTTCAAACAGTCAATATCTACATTCTGTGTAGAAATCTGACATCAAGAAGCTAAATGTGGTATTGCAAGTTTAAACCCTGTTTCAGATCTTTTTACTACCCCAGACAGAGCATGTTAAAACAGAAAGCAAACTAAATGAAAGCCAGTAACGTCACCTAATATACTTCAACATTAACTTCTAGAGG
Source organism: Carassius auratus (assembly GCF_003368295.1). NCBI lineage: Eukaryota > Metazoa > Chordata > Actinopteri > Cypriniformes > Cyprinidae > Carassius > Carassius auratus. The sequence goes on from NC_039274.1 coordinate 27,021,863, forward strand.
ATTTAGTGCTAGTGTTTAGTGAAGGCCTTTAAGCTCTTGAAACAGTAACATGCCATTTGTTAGTTTTCTATCAAATATAAGCACAGAAACACTAAATCTGCATGCCGTTTTCACTAGTTTCAAAAATGCAAATATATTTATATTGCTTTAATATGTTGCATAACCATATATGAATATGATTTTGGAACATATACATAGGGAACATAAACACAATGCATGTTACCCTTTTTTTTCTCATTTTACTGCAAAATCTCATCAAATGTTTTATATGTGACCCTGGACCACAAAACCTTAAGTCTTAAGGGTCAGTTTTTCGAAATTGAGATTTATACATCATCTGAAAGCTGAATAAATAATCTTTCCATTGATGTATGGTTCACGCAAATTCCAGATACAATTAAATTAAAGTTGTCCAAATGAATTCTTAGCCATGCAGATTACTAATCAAAATAAAGTTTTGATATATTTACAGTAGGAAATGTACAAAATATCTTCATGGAACGTGATCTTTCCTTAATAACCCAATGATTTTTGGCCTAAAAGAAAAATCGATAATTTTCACCCATACAATGTTTGCTAAAAATATACCCCAGCGACTTAAGGCCGGTTTTGTGCTCCAGGGTCACATATAACCATGTGTCCACACTGTTCAGTACAAACATTTGGCTGCCCATTGAATTTTCCTAAACTAAAAGGAAATATGGCATGTAAAGGGGAACAACCAATACTAAATGAGTGTATGTAAAATGAAGAAATATTGCAATGTTCATAATGTATAAAAATGAATCATGGATAGTGTTATGCAAGTCAAACAGGAAACACTGAAGTGGCATGCAAACCATTATGCTGATGTGTCTAGTTTAAAAAAAGCTAAAACTAGTTCAAGTAAAAAATATTTGTTTAAGTTTCCACTTGCGTGTCAGACGTTATGTTCCTCAAAGCTGAAGTTTGGTCAGCAAAATTTACATTTTTTTCCCTTTATGAAAGTCATTTAAAATGGATAAATGATCTTGTGAGCTTTTAAAAAAATAAGCTTCTTGGTGCTTGTATAAAAAACAGTTCCTCTAAAAAAACAAGCTTTTCGTCTGCTTGAAATCACGTGCAGTTTGTGAAGTCTCACAGAGCGTGATTTCCTCAAGGCAGCAGTTTTCTGGACATAACACAAGAAAAAACAACTTTTTTTTTCAGCCCAGGAAACTCAGACCAACCATTACTGAAAAACCGAACAGGAGGAAGAAAACTTTGAGTAGAGGCCGCTCAGGGGAGTTCAGCTCATGGGGAAGGATCTCTAGGAAGGTGATGTAGACAAACGTCCCGGCCGCTAGCCCCTCCAGCACCGCCTGGATGAAAGTGCCAGCCTTTAGCTTCGACTCGATCACTGTGATGCCGATGCCAATGCCGAGAGGAGACATCACAGCGAAGAAGGCCACGTAGATGGCCACCCACATGGGCCTGACCTCGCTCTGAACCAGCTTCACTGACAGACTGAACACAATGATGCTCTTGTGGACCAGGATAGCGATGCAGATCTCCAGGACCTGAGCAGAACGAGAAGAAATCATTGTATCTTTAGGCTGAAATCATCACTACATTATTACAATTCCTATTACATTTATTAAAATTGTACATTATTCCAAAAGAGGCAAAATGGCCTTCATAATCTTTCATGTAGCTGTAAAAAAAAAAAAAAAAAATTCTAATATTTACATCCAAATGGATTAAAAATGTAATTCACTCACCCTAGTCATGGCTTACTAAAGGCCATTTTGGCACATTACATTGAGATAAAATAAAATGAAACTATTCTGTAGCAACGGTGATAAAACGAAATTATCTTAAAACCCTGTGTAGTGGCAAAAACCTATTGTGACAAGTTTATAATTAAGTCTGAGGAAATTAACTAAATTAAACTGAGGAAAAAAACACGAGCCAAAAACTCTACATCCCTTAGTATTGTAATTTTGTAGAGTATTAAATCTTATTATTTCTCAGTAAAATATATATATATTTTTTTTTTGGGGGGGGTGGGGGGGGAATATTAATAATAATAATAATTAATTTTAAAATATTATTCTTAAATACTTCATTTTTATTTTATAGTAAATTGTAAGAATAGTAACATTTTTTTTATTGTTTAATAATAATATTTTTTTTTAACACTTGCCTTTTTTTATTTTACAGGTGTAATTAGCATTCCTTATTTAGACACTTTTTAGTATTAATAATTATCATTATTAATTTATATTGTAATTGTGCAGCTCTACAAACAAGCATAGCTTTTTTCCTTTTTCTTTTTTAATTGTGTTTAAAATTCACAAAAATAGAGAAAATATTGCACTGTTGCAAACTGTGCCGCCTTATCTTCGATAATTAAAACGGACTTTACATTTATATTTATATCTTCTTTTCTGTTGCACAGAAGAAAGTAAGTCACACCGGTTTGGAACTTCACGAGGGTGAGTAATTAATAAAGAAATTCGGTAACACTTTAGAATAATGGTCCATTAGTTAATGTTAGTTAACTACTTTAGTTAACTTGATCTAAGCAAGTACAATCCTTCTACAGCATTAATTATTTTTAGTTGATGTTAATTTGAACATTTACTAATGCATTATTCAAATCAAAAGTTGTGCTTTTTAACATTTAATGCACTGTGAATAAACATGGACTAACAATGAAAAACTGTATTTTCATTAACCAACATTAACAAAAATGAATGAATACAGTAATAAATGTATTGTTCATTGTTTGTTCATGTTAATTAATGAATTAACTAATATTAACTAAATGACCATTATTCTAAAGTGTTACCAAAAATGTATATTTGGGTGAACTATCCCTTACATTGTTAAAGTGTTTAGTGAATCACAAGATAAAGCATGCATGAGTCGAAGTCACAATGCTGTAAACCTTCATCAGTTTTCTAACAAATCAGCAAAGTGACTCAACAAAACTCAATAAAATCACCTTAGTTTCCGTGGTCTGCAAGCCAATGGCCAAACCCTCAAACACAGAGTGGAGAGAAAGAGACAGAAAGAGCACGAAGGAGCGAAAGGACGAGTGCGAGTTAAGATCCATGTGGGTGTGGTGACCGCTCCCCTCCAGACTGTTCAGCGAATGATGTCCATGACCCGCGGGAGCTAAAAGAGGAGCCGTCTCCTCATCTCCGTGGCCCTCTGTGCAGCTCAGGACTGTTTTTTCTAAGATCAAGACTGTGAAGAAGCCACACGCCATGATGAACTCTGCTAGCGGGAAGCCACCCTGGAAGACGAGAACTGGCATTAGCAACACAGAAATTACATTTTTAATTTAAGAGGGCTCTTTAAAGATAACTAAATGAGCTCACATCAAGGCCTTGTTTTTTTAGCTCTTCGTGTATGTCGGAGAGGTAGTTTGGGATGATGTCTAACAAGCAGGCGGACAGGAAGACGCCACCCGCAAAGCAGCCCACAAAACTCAGCACGGCCTTGTGGGATTCTGGAGACCACGAACAACAAATCAAAGTCATGTTACATTGATTAATGGTGCCATTGATTGATAAAACAATGATACAGTCTTTCTCTAATCACTTCTTTTACCTTATCAGCCATAGTAAAAAAAATAAAGTTCGCCAGAGGAGATATAATCAGATGCAAAGAATGAATTAAAAACACATCATAAGTGAGCAATGCATGTGAATTTTATAATTTTATTATTGTAATTAAGACTGATTATGCACAAGCCTAAAACTTGAAATCCTAACTAACCAAAGTGCTATGGCATTTAACTCAAATGAAAACGAATCTAACCAAGTCTATGGTGAAGACTGCAATCAAGAAAAGTAAAGACTGCAATATTTCGCTTGTTTAAGCATATTCAAACCACAGTTTCACTTCCACCCTGATGCCCATCTGTGAGTGAAATTCATATTTTAGAAATACTCCTCTAGCAGTCCTTATCAGGTGACTCTCATGTGTTTGTAGTTTTATGAAACCAGTAAGTAACTCGTATTAAAACTTGACCTATTCCTTATGAGTGGTACATATATCCAGAATCCATGAACACCCATTCATAAACACATAAATAACGAGCAGATGCACGACATAACAGTGTGTAACGTTTTACACACAGAACTTGCTTATGCTGAGAGGAGGCGACAAATAAAAAAAAAAAATATATATATATATATTATTTATACTATACTACAGTAAAACTGATGACAACAACACCATAAAAACTTAAATATAATAGTTTACCTGTTCCACTAGAGGCTTGAAACCATCTCATCCGCGCTGGGATGAAACCAAAAATCAAAGTTAGGACCAGCAGCCCAACCAAAGCTCCTACTTTTACCTGCAGCAGGTAATCCATCGCGGCTAGAAATTCATAAAAAAAATATGAAACTAACGTAAATGTAATCAAACAGAGAGAGAGAGGACAGGTGCCTCTGTCAAACACTGACTGATCAATATTATAAAGTTATATAGAAATGCTTCGATGTTGAGTAGTGTCTGTGAATGATGAACCCCATAATTACGTAGTTCGTGTTAGTTAAGCGGTTCATTCTAATCATGCTTAAGTTATGAAGACACACTAATGTATATTTGTCAGTCGTTCGCCCCGCCCCTTTTCACGACGTCTACTTCCAGCTTGATTTTTACTCGCTCGACGCCCAAACTTTGCTACATAAAAATCAACATTTTCGTAGTTATATTTATTATTTTTGAGTCAGAGTGTGATTATTATTAGACTAATGCCTAGAATATAATATGTGAACGTATTTAAAGAGTCTATTTACTATTTTTGCAGCCAACGAGAGCCCCCTGTGGGAGTACTGTTTTACTTCAATGCCAGATTAATTTGTCAGTTCTACTCGGTTCTACTTCATTCATTTCAGTGATTAGACGGCATGGCATAGAGCTGCACTTCTCGGTATGACTAAACCGCACATGACTGTCTTGAGACTTTTTTTTGTTTTTTCATTTATATATATTTTTTTTGCAGAGGGAACTAGAGAAGTTTCTATGAGGCCTCGGTGATCTTTTAAAAGTAAACATAATATTTATGCTTTATCTTTTCAAAAATCAAATCAAATCAAATCACTTTTTTTGTCAAGTCACCACATCACATGTGCCTTGGTGAGTGAAATTCTTGGGAGTGTGCTCCAGAAAGTGCAGAAACAATTTACATATAGACAGGCTTATACAGATGACAATGTGCAATATACACATATACACATATACTCAGTACACACTGTGCACTATTACACATATTAGAGTTAGCAATACACATTATACATTGTATGTAGATACAATTGGCAATACACAATTATACACTATATGTTTGTACACATTCTGCATTATGTAGACATAGATTCACATAATATTTGCTGGGAAAAACTAGCTATGTGTACTGCGTTACACTAACTGAGACTTGTCATGACACTTGTATGCTTTTGTTGTTCTCTCGTTGGTCTGATTTCTTCTATTGTTCTAATTTGTAAGTCGCTTTGGATAAAAATGTCTGCTAAATTATTAAATGTAAATGTAAATGATATATGCAAATGTGCAACAGATTATGCATGAACTGGACAGGCAAAATGTCATGGATGTGCACTAGATTATTGTATTTAGAGCAGTATGTAGAGCATTCTGTGGGACAGGTGGCTGGAGTCTCTGATGATCTTCCTGGCTTTCCTTTTACACTGCCTGGTGTAGATGTCCTGGAGGCAGGGAAGCTCACCTCCAACAATGAAGCGGGCAGTTCGCATGACCCTTTGCAGAGCTTTGTGGTTGCCAGTGTAACACCTCTCTCCCAGGTCCTCAGCGCCACACCACATACTTAGTTCGAGTGGGCCTCGAACCCCAGTCTCCGGCATGGGAGGTGGACACACTAACAAGGAGGCTAAATGACTACCGCTAGTGCATCTCTTGAGATCAGGTGAGTGAGGTCTACCTGCACAGTACCTACTTGCTGGTCTCTACCTCACTCCCATCTGGGTCACGGCACCAATATAACCCCTCTCTCTCTCACTGCCACACCTCGTACTTAATCCAAGCCTCGGACCAGAGTCTCCGGCACGGGAGGCTGATGCACTAACAAGGAGGCAAAATCACTGCACAAGCATTACACGAGGTATAGAATGGTCTGAGGATGCTGGGGCTCATTTCAAACTTCCTCAGCTATCTCAGGAAGAAGAGTTGTTAATGTGTTTCCTTCAGCACAGCAAAAATGTATATCATTTGAGATCCTCGATGATGTGAACGCTGAGGAACTTAAAGCTGTTTACCCACTCCACAGGTGTCTTGTCGATGGTGATGGGTGTGTGTTCTCTGCTCTGTCTCCTGAAATCCACCAGCAGATCCTTGATCTTGTCGACGTTGAGTGAGAGGTGGTTCTCCTGACACCATTTAGTCAGGGTGCTCACCTCCTCTCTGTAGGCTGTCTCATCGTTTTCGGTGATCAGGCCTATCACCGTTGTGTCATCAGTGAATTTGACGATGATGTTGGAGATGCGTGTGGCTGCACAGTCATGTGTGTACAGGAAGTACAGGAGTGGGCTGAGGACAGAGCCCTGAGGAGCACCAGTGTCGTGAATGAGCCATTTTAAGGGGAGTGGGGGGTGGCAGAGTTCTGACTTTGATAAAGAATATCTTTGCAGCTTTACAGATCTTCAGTATGCACCAAGAGCTTGAAACACTCCAAAATGAAAACTTGAAATTGCACCTTATGACTCCTTTCATTTTTGTGTTTCACTTCTAACAAATGGGGTAAAAAAGTCAGTTTTCCCATTCACATATTTATTTTTATAGCGTTTCAACAGCGTTGAGACTTTACAACCAGACAGGCTGTCAAATTGTGTACATCTAGACAGGTGGTGACAAGTGATTGTTTATTTTACGTCATTTAGCAACGAAACTTTACAAGTGACTCAATGAATAATTCTGCCAATTCGTTTAGAAACGCTGATTCATTCATTTTGTGACTCATTGGATCAGAACGTCATGTATGAATCATTTAATCACTACCCAAATCACATTGTTCAATGACACTGAATCATTCAGAAACAAAATATACAAATTCTGTGAATTTCAATGATTTTCTGTGGCTTTGCTTGTAACTACATTTTCAGTGGAACCAGTAAAAAAAAACTTGCAATATTGTGTCTAAATATAAGTTACTTTACATTAACTTATGGAGCTGTTGTATAAAAGCAATATCAGATAATTGCACTGCCTCTCATTTCAAAATTAGCCCAAGCGCATCTCTTTGTACTGTACTTCTTCAGTATGGCAAGCCGTTTAAGCCCAGAATATTCCCAGCATTACTTTTCATATTTGCATTTTAACTAGTAACAATTAAATTAGAGAGCTCTAAAATTGAAGTTTTACTAGTAAGAACTGAATTAGAGAGCTCTCTAACTGATTTGTTACTAGTAAAAATGCAATTACGAATAACGGTTGGATATTTTAAGTTAAAATGCCATACTCAAGGCTGTAAATTCATAAGAATGTTCTCAAGGGCAATTCTTTAAAAATAATCTTATGTTCCCAAATATTTTCTTAAGAAGTTTAAGTATTTATTACACATTAGTTAACAGGTTTTAGTCTGATTGTAAACTATTCAGCTCATACGATTGCTTTGTATTTGGTTTATTAAATAGCAAACACCGATCATTTTGAATGTAAAGTTTGTGAGATGTTTTATTTTAATGACATTAAATGTCACAATAGAATTTATATGCTAAATACTTGTAGTATTGAATGACCAGCGTTACAGTATGTAGCCCTGCTTAATCCTAATTGCAACAACTCAGTAAATTAATTAAACATCCTACCTTTGTGGATTTAATACATGTTAGTCAAGACAAGAGGTAAAAAAGTTATTTGTGATATTCTTAAGAATTAGAATTCTTGAATTTAAATGGTATTAAAAATCTAAAGAATAAAGACAAGACTATTATTGAGTCATTATACAGTCTTGCTTTTGTCCTATTGTTTTGTAATATTATTTATTAATTATTTTTCTTGATCACTGTCTGAACTTGGATTGCTAGTCTTTTTTCCCATTGGAACAAGTGGTTCTTAGAATAGGCTTTTTCATAGCATTATTTTAGGTATGCAGGAATTAATAGTCCCAACCAGATGGAGAAGAATGATTCAGAGGTGTGAAAATAAGGGGCTAAAAATATTTGGTGAATATATACAACATTTTTTAGTATGCATGTCTGACAACACATTAATTTGAGGAGAATATGTATCTTAGAAGTATATCTAAAAGTCTATCATGCATGATTTGTATGTTATATATAACTATGTATACTGTTGTTGTTCTCTTCTTGTTGGTCTGATTGCTTCTATTGTTCTCATTTGTAAGTTATTTTGGATAAAAGCGTCTGCTAAATGATTAAATGTAAAAATGTTAATATTATATGATACACTGGACCAAATGCTTTGGTGCTCTAGTTGGTCTGACATTAGAAAGAAAGTTGTCTTAATTAGAAAGACTGAAGTTGTCTGGAGTTTGGATCTACGTGCTCCTTTGACTGTCAGACAGCACCTATTAAATTTTTTTGTCCTTAGCTATATTTTGAGCATCGTTTAGTCATATGCACTACAGAGCAAACAAACAAGCTCACTGCTGTGCGATCTGAGTAGTTAGTCAGAGGCATGAGGAGTAAAGTTTCTCATTTAATATTCCTGCAGCCAACTGAGCTCCGTGCTGCTGAGTGAACGCCGCTCCCTCAGGCATCAATAATACAGAAGGAAGTTATTGTTCCTCTGCAGGCGACAGCAACACAGAATCGGAAAGCTTGTATAGAGGTTGTGCTAGGCCTTTCACTCAATCCACTCAGGTTTCAGCTGCTGTAGACAGGCCTTAGACAAGAGCGAGATGATTTTGAACATCAGTGAAGGGCCTGATTGTGTGCTGACGGTGGCTTAGGGACACGTTTGTTTTATGACAGCAGGCGACCTGCTCGCTGCCACATTAGTAAAACAATACCTGCATGCCAGGACAAGGGTACAGTTTTATGTCAGTGTTGGCACAGGTGAAGATATCAGATTGAAGAATAAAATAGGGCTCATTGTGATTAAATTCTGATTATGTAAGATTTTGAGGAAAAAAATTTTGACTTTGTTTTTTTTAATTGAAATAAATATAAAAATTTGATGAAAAACGTGTTGCTTTGGCAACTAAATGAATTAAAATAAGTTTAAGGTGAAGTACTAAAATTAGCCAAACTGAAATAAAAAGTAGAAATTTGAAACAAATACCTAATAAAAATGACAAAAGCACATAAGAAATGTACAAAAACCTAAAATTAAAATAAAAACAAATAATTTAAAAATGAAAGCTAATTCAAAATGAAAAGAAGTACTACAATAATATATAAATAATACTTAAATAACACTGGCGGTAAGTGTTGTTAAATAAAAATATTATATTAATTAAAAAATTTAATAAAAAAAACTTTAATGCAATTACAAAGGTTTCCTTATTAAATAAAATAAGTTTAAGTTGAAATATTAAATTGAAATTAAATAAAAAGCTAATATATATAAAAAATACAAAAGCTGCTAACAAAATAATTTAAAGTTAAAATAAAATGAAAACTAATAATAATAAAAAAGCTAAAACATAAATATGTAATGGGATATAAAAAATATGAAAATAACACTGGTGTTAAGTGTTTTTATAAAGCTGAAATATTTGATAAAATTAAATATGTTACCATGGTAATTAATTAAAATAAAAAGCTGTACTAAAATAGCTAAAACTAAAACTGAAATAATAATAATAAGTTAAAGCTAAATAGAAATACAAAATAACAAATAGAAATGACAAAGGCACATAACAATGACTGAGATTTAAGCTAAAATAAAAATTCAATATTCAAAATACTATGATATTATATATTTTTATACAATAGTATGTAAATAATAAAAAATAAACACTATAATTGTCATTACAGCATAAAGATTGACATACATTTCTGGATTGTTTATTATGCAGGATTATGTATAAGTGCATTATCTATCGTGCATCAACTGCGCCCTTTTTTATCCTCAGTCGGAAGTAATAACCTACCTTTGTAACTCCTGTAATCTTAATTACTATGAAATTGCCTTGTGATACAAGAGTATACCTTCTTAAAGTTCCTTGGCCTTTCTCTTTTCTCATATTACATCCCTGAGCCTCTGGTCTCTCCCTCCAGCACACAGTCAGCTGGCACATGACGGGACGATGTCGCTGAAACATGAAGCTGTGCTTTTTGAGGATCCAATTGAATCTCAATGACTGGGAGGGGGATCGGATCAAATAGTGACAAATGCTGAGAGAGGAGGATGTAGAGAGTAGGACGGAGAAATAATTTGCTCACATTTACGCGTATTACTATTTCCACAGATACTGACAGGATTACACTTACTGCTTGTAAGTACTAAAAAAATCATTTCATTTTTAATAGTATATTCCAAGAGTCTGGATTTTATGTTTAGTTTTTTAAGACAAGATGCATATATGTAAATTTGGAAAATAATAATAATAATAATAATTTACAGTCTAATTTGTAGCAATAGTTAATATCCAAATTGAGTTTGTATTATTTATTTTGTTTAAGGAAAAATCCTGTGAATTTTTTTTCTATTCATGTAGTTCTTTCATAACCTCTATTGTTTAGTTTAGAAAGTGGCACATTTTTCTTTGTGAAAGTTTAGCCAAGTGACAGTGGATTGTCATTAATATTTCATGTGCACTCCACAGTGTGACACTTTACTCCCTGAAAGTCTCGGTCAGCTCCTAAAGGGACACAAATGTACTCTTAAAGACATTAAAATGACTTCGTCCATTCTTCCTTGAGGCAGTGGAACTTAGGATGGGCAAGTTGGGAATTGTAGTGATTTTGCTCATACTGGAACAAGTGTCAGGCATTGCTGGAGGTAAGACAACACTGGCTGTTCCTGTTGTTTGTTTGTACAATGACTCAATTTGTTTCACACTCTAACTTCAGTCAGTGTTTCCCTCATGTTAGCCAGCAAAAAAGAGGACCAGAAGGAGGCGATTTTGAAGGAGCTTGTTGAGATATGGAGGAACGGTGGAAGATGGTACCCACACAGAGCACAACCACCAACAGAAAGACAGAAAGATCAACAAATTCATTCCGTAGTGAGGAGCATCATGGGAGGCCTCAAGTCTCTAGGTGTCCTGCCAAGGAAAAGCAAGAGTCTCCCATCTTTAAACAAAGCCTTTGATAGAAACAGGCTCTCAGGATTCCTGTATAACATCTCCATGTATCTGCAAGAGATGAGTGCAGAATTAGATGATCGGCAGCAACCTTTTGGTGATGACCAGTTTTGGGAGAACCTGCTCTACTCTCTTCTTCAGACGGGAAGGGAAACATCACTCGGATTATGGGATGGCAAGAGTCCTCCGCGACCCACTTTCAGGCTTCAGGATCTGTTTCTGTCGCTCCGGGGCAGCCCACATTGGGATGGACTTCTGGGTTTGGTGCAAAGCATTTTGACCCTCACTGAACGCCAGCCCCAAAAACCCATCTTGACTTTCATTTCCCATAACTGGAAGACTATAAGCGCTTTGCTCGAAACAGTTCTTCAAGCTCTGGTCAGTGGGACGTACGGCCAGGCCGTCGCAGGTCTCCAGGGATTCATCTGTGTCCTGAAAGGACGAAATGATTGTGCCTTCAACCTTAGCTGGCTTGAGCAGCTCATTAGGTTTATGGAGACCAGGAACTGGAAACCCGTGGTCAGTCTACACCCCGTGAGTGTAGAAAGCAATCAAAGAGACGGCACACTCTCTACAGGACGTTTTAAACCCTTCCTCGTGCCACCAGAGGTGCTTCGTGAGGAGCAGCTCTTGTTGAACCAATCAGGCGCTGATTCAGAAAGCCTTGCTTCAATGCAGACTCTGCTTCTTCAGGCTTTGTCGAGGTCAAGCGCAGGAGAAAGGGCAGTACAGTTCGCGGAGCGTAATCCTGCCCTCCTGCAGGGCTTGGATAACCTCAGACATGGATTTCTGCACAATGTCGGCCGCAGTGTGTACGGTAATCTGAGAAGAAAAGTTTCACATATGACCAAGGCACTGCTAGATGATGTAAGCAGCATGGTGGGCGAACCACAGTACAGTCACCATGGAAGATGTTCTGTAGGCAAGTATATTACTGCTACTTTAAATAGACTCTTACCAACATAATGGATAGAATGGTTTTCCTGGAACATTCATTTAAATTGGAATGTCAGGAAAACATTCTTACTGAATTGTATCTATTGTTCTATTGTTCTATCTACTGTTCTACCATTCTATCTGTCTGTCATTCTAACATTCCATCCATCCATCCATCCATTGTCTGTCTATCTATTTCAAATGCACTTCATTCCCATTCAAATTGCTATTCTGAAATCATATGTGATTTTAAAAGGCATCTTCAATTCAATACTGAATGGCTCATAACCCTGACTGAAATCCCAATGGCATTGCTGGTCATTAACCAGATCTTTGTTACTCTAAATCTTATAGCCTAGATAATCTCCTGTTTCTTTTATGTCGGTAACCATATACCACTGGTATTATGTGCACAGCTATGCTGTTACATCAAGGCTAATTGTATAATACAGTGGCCGGCTCTCCACTTTCCTCAGTTAATCAACAGTGCTTTGCTGTCATCTGTGATTTGTATATAACTTTTCACCTAGAACTTTTCCATTCACTTGTGTTTCTTTGCAAAGGTGACCTCAGGCAGTTAATATTGTGGTAAGTGTCATGAGGATTAGCAAGACTTTGAATTATTAAACTATAAGTGCATGGTAAGGATTATTGTAAATGAACAGTTTCATTGTCCTCTTTGTACAGGGGAATTAGACATAACTTGACATGGAACGCTCAAGCGATGGGTTTCAGGTCAGATGGTTTACCCAGCAGGCCGTCTTTGATGACCTGCCCCTCTCCAAAAGAGGAGACAAGGACTTTGAAACCTCAGCACTCATCCAGAAGACCTAAACTTCACCAGTCCCAGCCAGATGTCCACGAGCAGAGTGATTCAGACCCTTCACCCTCAGCAGAGATTCTGGAAGCTGCCTGTAATGCCTCTATTACTGGTCTAACGGGTGTCTCGAATTTTACTGTGTTCCTCTACTGTAATCTTTTCGATGGAGAGAATGGCTCACATGAACCAGAAGTCAATCATTTTGGGGTAGACTTGCATGTGACTTGCTCTGATGCTGCTTGGTACCTCTCAGCAGCAGAGGAAGATTTTCTTTGGGTTCATGTTTGCAGTGAATTCTTCGCTCACGAGTTTAACAAAACCGTGTGTGCCAACTCTACATTCTGGCTGCAGCATGCACATCAGGTACACAGTTACTTTTAGTCTTTTTTTTAGTTAAGTTTCTATGAATAATTCTATGAATGGTTGAACTAACCATTTTTGGTTAGTTCAACCAAAAATGTATATTCACTCACCAAATGCAAGACTTTGGTTAATCTTCAAAACACAAATTAAAAGATTTTTAATGAAACCTGAGAGGTTTCTATCCCTCCTTTGAAAGTCCAAGTAACCAAAACTTAAAAGAGCCAAAAATTCCATTAAAAAATGGTGTAATTCAAGATAAAACGATTTTATTTAAGCATTTATGTACACATATATAGACATATACAGAGCACATTATGTCTGGTAAACATGGAAGCTCAAATGTACGTGCACAATGCATGCATGATAACCAATTTGATCAGATTCAGAAAAAACTCATTTGTTTCTAATGCATGATGCATGCACAACCTTCCATGTTTACCATATGTGATGCACTCTATGTATGTGTGATTAAATGTGAATTAAAGCTAAATTAAATCTGTCAGTCATATAAAATTATTGTATCTCCACACAAATTTAACAGCTCATGGCGCTCGATCATTAGGATTTGTTATTGAATTCCTTTATGATCTTTTTGTAGCTTCTAAGATATAGTAACCTGAACTTTCAAAACTCTTAGGTTTCATAAAAATATCAAAATTTTTGTTAACCAAAGTCTTATGGTTTGGATTGAGGAGGGTGAGTAAACGATGACAAAATTTGTATTATTGAGTGAACTATTGCGTTAACGTTTTCTGTATTAACAATTACCTTGCTGCAAACTTTTCTCAGGCAGAAGCTACAAAGGATTACCAATACCTCAACCAGTCAAGTATTGATGACCTCTGTCTTCGACTCTCCAACGATGTTTCGGGGGGATCTCCTCCAGACCCCACTGAGGATTGCTTAGCACTGCTAAGCAGCAAAACTCTAACTGCCCAGGATTTCAGAAGGTGTTTTCTGCCCAATAACACAGCCCTTACAGCCTCTTTGTGTGGAAATGAGACATCTCAGATACCCCAAGATGGGAGCTGGGCGGCGGAGTACTGCTCCAAAGTCATCCCTAATCACTCTCATGGGGTCCCCAAAGAAAACTGTGATTACTTGAACTGGAAGGAAGAAGATTTTATGAACACCACCGCCCTAGAGACTTGCAGCGGTAAAGCAGGTTTGAAGAACTACATCTGCAAAAATGTCACACTGTACCTCACATTGGTTCAAAAGCAGCCTTCACTCTTAGACTACTGTTTGAACTCTGAAGAGAAGCAGGGTGCCAAGTGCGTCCTCCAGATGCTGTTTGACATGCTGCCAGCGCCATATGACTTTGACACCTCTCAACTTTGTGTAAACCTCTTGCCCTTTCTGCAAGACACCCTTCATAAGATCACACTATGCGAAGGAACAGTGGATGAACGCACGGGATGGTTAGCCACGGTGAGCTATGTGCTTCGAGTGTTGGACTTTGTGGTGGGGCTCTCAGCAGGTATTGAGGAGGGAGAACAAGAGGTGCGTCAGAGCCTGGGTCAGGCCATTCTTCTGTCCAGCCTCCAGGACAATGCTTCCTTCTGGGCTACTCTACGACCCGATGCATCAATAAGTGTCCTTCAAACTGTTGCCATCTTCCTGAAGAGAGAGCGAAACTCAACCTTAAAGGAGGATCTTTTGAGCTGTTTCAGTGTATGTCATGCATTTAAAAGTTGCATATATTTTCATGCTGGTATATTATTATTATTATTATGTTACCATGCATTCAGTTTCAAATGCTTTTCTCCCCAGCAGCCTGTCCTGTGGGATCTCATTCAGAGAGAGGGCAACTCCTCTGCGTTAAGATTTTTAATGCAGGTATAACTTATTCTCACTCATGACAAATCATCTTGTCAGTTAAATGCAGGTTTTTTTTTGTTTTTGTACGTTTGATGCCAAGAGCAGTAAATATCCTTTTTGCAGTGGATACTATTTATAAAATACTCTCTTAAAAAGAAAGGTTCTTTATTGGCATCCCTGGTACCATTAAGAACCTTTAACTTCCATGGAACGTTTCCATTGCGCAAACATTATTTGTAGTGGGTTCTTAAGATGATTAAAATGTTATAAACTAAGAAAGCATTTTTCTTTTAAGAAGTGTTAACTGGAAGACTCTTTATGGAAGCCAAAATTGTTGTTCTATGGCATATGCTGTGAAAATTCTCTTTTGGAATCTTTATTTTTAAGAGTGTAAAAAAAAGCATGATATTATAAAAAGGCATGACTGTAAAATTATCATTGTGCTAAAATCATAAGAACATTGAAATATGATATGGAATGTATTAATGTTTTTATGGTTATAACAATTATTATTATCTTTATTATTATGATTGTATACATTATTTTACTTTAGCACCATCTTGCAAAATTGAGTTTGAAAACCCTTGAGTTACACATATCACTTTCCAAACTGTAGTTTCTTAAAGGTTAGTAGGCAAATAGAACTCACAGGCGTGAGTTAACTGCACTATTTTGTCAGTACACATTTGTCAATATCTAATTCTGACATTTGTACACTCCAAGGAATACCTACAGATGCCTAGAGAGAGTTTTCGCAGTGTAGTTTTGTCAGCGGAAAAAGATGCTGTGAAAAGATTCCTTTCCCATGTTCATCAGAGTTGGGATCAACTCCAAGTGGAAACTATTCAGGTAAATAAAAACCAATGCTTGTATATAGATTATACAATGCTGACCGATACCGATGACTGACTGAAAACAGTTTAATGTCATCCAATAATCAATACAATACTCATATATATAATACATCCCTACTTAAAACTGGTGTCATTCACAGGTCTCTCCAAAAGAACAAGAGGCCATGGAAACCATGACAGCTGCTTTCATTCACAAGTTTCCACGTGTCACACCAGAGCTTTTCATCGACCTCTCCCAGTTTATACCGTACATGTCTGTCTCAGATATTATGACCTTCCCTGCCTCTCTCATGGTCAACGAAAGTGTGTAAGTGGATCGTATCGAAACTATATTATTTTATGATTTAGCCCAGTGTCCTTCTAATTCATTTATTATGTTCACTCCCTTCAGACTGATGGCCATAAGTGATCACAGCTCTGAGATGAAGTCTCCACAAAAACAAGCCTTCGTAAAACGCCTGTTGCAGTCCAGTATAGCTGGAGATGTGCCTTCATGGCCTCCATACTTCCTCAGCTCCATTCTGCCTCTACTTCCACATCTCCCAGTCAGTCACTTTCAGCAGCTCACATCTCAACAAGTGAGTATGTATCCATCAAGGGATCCTGCTTGTTTTTTTTGTTCATATCGAAAGTAACATCTGATTGTTTGACCTACAGCTCACACCTTTAATGGAGGTGCTGGGGAACAGCAGTCTGGATGCCACAAGGGGATGCCATGTACTTCGTACTGTATTTGGTAGTGGGAAGAACCTGACGAGTAACAACATAATGAGGTACAAATCCAATTTCAATATCATTTGACATTGATAAATGTACAAATATACAATACACCATGTTTCTCTCAACAGGTTAGGAGTTCTCATATGCTACCTGAACTCAGAGGACTTACAACAGCTATTGTCTTCATCGAATCTCTCACCAGTCCTGTGGCAGCAGCTGGCACAATGTGTATCAGAGGGACACGTCGGTGGAAGTGGCAGAGTGAGACTTGATTTTCTGGATATTGTGCATCGTGTAATAATATTTCAAGTGTTATTCATGAGGAGTTATCTTATCTGCAGCTGTCGCTTTGGCTTGGGACGGCCCTTAAATCCTTAAATGTCAGTGTCTTATCAGCGTCGGCAATGGCCTCGTTGCATGGTATGCTGCCACAGTTGGGCGCTTCATTTTTGGAGCCGCTGTCCTCAAATGAGTTGTTGCATCTGTTAACTCTGCCAGGTGTACCGACTTTCCCATCTGCACAGGTATGCACAGTAGAGTAAAAGCTTGAATGGTTGAATGAATAATTGATTGATTAATTGACTCTTACAAATAAAACTTCCAAAAGTGTGTGTTTTTTTTCACGGTCATGCCAATAAAGTATCATTTTTGGTTTCCTCAAAGAACCTTTCATGAAAAAGTTAATGTGAAGAACTTTTTAACAATCTGAAGAACCTTTTTTGTACTATGAACACTCTTAAAAATAAAGGTTCTTTATTGGCAAATGTGATCCCTTGAAGAACCAATCATGGATCTTTTTCATTGGACAAAGATGCTCTTCATGTTTTTCATGTTATGTCTTTGGGGAACCAAAAAATGCTTCTTCTAAGGTATCGCTGCAAAAAAAAAAAAAAAAAAAAAAACCTTTTGGAACCTTTATTTTTAAGAGCGAAGAACCGTTTGTGGAATGGAAGAATTCCATGGAGAAAGATTTTTAAGGATCCTATCCTGTCAATCCAATTCAGCTTTCTGTGGGGTGTGAACAATTTAATTCAAATTCCAAACTATGAACTGGACAGAAGCCAAATTCTTAATTCTGAATCATCTACCTTTCTATTTCTTTTAATGCAGGCATTCCAGATACTGAACAAAATAGCAGAAGAAACAAATGTAAGCAGTATACCAGTCCAGTTACGATGCATACCTTTAGTGAGTTTTGTATTCACAGTCTCGATCCTGTTTAGTTCAGTGCCAACACACTCTGCAGATTAAAGCCATTGTTTCCGGGTCTGGGGCCTTCTTTCTTGAGAAAGCTTGTTGTTACTGAGTCTGCGCCTGATTGTCTGTGTTGGAGTTTAATGCTGGCTGACCTGCACCCTGCTCATCGAGCGATGGTCCATTTTACACTCCAACAGGTTGGGACTTCTAGAGCTTGAGCACAAAACAATCACCAATTCCCAATTTTCCATTTGTGTTTATGCATTAGATTTGGTTTGGTCTGTTGGTGTATGATAACACATGCTGATTGTTTGAAGGCTCTGGAACGAACATCTGCAAATATAACACGGCAGTTGCAATGTCTTCTACCATTCGTTTCCTTGAAGAAATTAATGTCAGTTCTGGATGGAGAGACAGTCCTTCATCACATATCTCTGTATAAGGATATGCCATGGTCTCACCAACAGGTACAACCCTAATTTCATTTTTGGAAACTTGTTTTCACTTAAATTTGCCTTTAATGCACAAAGCATACTTCAGATAATACTGTCCAAGAACATCAGGCCTTTCCAGTATTACATGTATATTTTAACTCAGAAATTTCAATTTTAAAGCAACTATAGAAGCAGTAAATATTCAGCTCTAGCACTCTGTACATTACATTCAGTGCCCTGTACTGCTCTTGCCAGACAAAACTAATCTTAAATTCTCTTGTGGATTATTTGTCATGCTTCAAAAGAGCCTTTCAGTAAAATAATAATCTGAGTCCCTCAACGGCCATCAAGCAAATTGCTCTTAATGTGGTACGATAGGCTCCACGAGGGAATATAAATTAATAATCACCCACATTAAAGAGACCTTGTCTCAGCCAAAAGTGTATCAGATACAACATTGAGGGCGATCCAGTTTCTCAGACTCACTTGTTGTATTTGACACAACAGGCTCAAATGCTGTTCAAAATGACTCAGCGGACCGTGAACATCACAGGAGTGTCATTACTGTAAGTGATATCTAGCATTACTAAACTTTATGATTGTTGACTGGTCGACTAGCCTCATCATCTACAGTATATTTTACTTTGTAAACTAATGCTGGTCTTAGCAAGCCGGTGTATTGTTTTAAAATGTAAAAACATTCATACGGAAATGTTTGGTTCTCACTGAAGAGCTTTAGGTCGTATTGCTGGTGGCATGAGCTGTGATTGGCTGAAGCTTTGGGTAAATGACTCAGGCTTCTCCGAATTGTTGCAGTTCATCACTAAGTTGCCAGGAGGACTTAGACCTGGTTTGGTAAGAATATAAGAAATCTTTTCAATATACACCTTACCATTAAAACTCCTTGCTGTCCAAAGGCAAAATGCAGAGTTTATGATATTTTGATTAAAGGGATAGTTTACCCAGAACTGAAAATTCTGTCATTACATGCAATATTTTTGATGAAATCCGCTTTCTCCATAGACAGAATGAATGGTGGGGGAGACAATAAATTGTTGGTTAAAGTCATTATTTTTGTTTTCTTTGTCAAAAAAAAAGTATTCTCATAGCTTCATAAAATTACAGTTGAACCACTGATGTCACACTGACTATTTTAATGCTGTCCTTTCTTCAACAGAGGAAATGCATTGTGTTGGAGCTGCGGAAACGGCCTGATATTGATCTAAATGACTTGGACCCCTCATTTGCTGCAGGATTACCGTAAGATCAGTGGTTGACTACACAGATTCTCACTGGTTGTTCATTTAGCTTCATGGTCCTACTGTTGTATTGTGTCTCTCAGGCTGACTATGATGGAGCTCCTGTCGAACTCCTCACTCATAAGTGTACTGGACCATGTTCGACAACACTTCATTGACTTTCTCCAGCTCCCACGACACAAGCAAACGGCCCTAGCAGAGAAAGCTATCGATGCACTCGTAAGCACAAAATCATTGCAGATTTTCAACATTTGCAAGTCAATACAGTGGAACATTTCATAACATTTCACAGTGACACAGACAACATATGCCCTCATCCATTAGTTGGTATTTGCACAAAATTTAATTTAATTACAATTTTTTTTTTTTTTTTTTTTTTGAGAGAGAGAGAAACCTATGTAAAATCTAATTTTACTGTTGCAAATGAAAAAAAGGGGGTGGGGGTGGGGATTATATAAATTTGGTTTGTATCAGGTTTTTGTTCAAACTGAAAGTCATATACAGTGCCGATCAAAAGTTTGGGTCTGGTATGTTTTGAAAAGTCTCGTATGATTACCAAGGGTACATTTGTGTGATTAAAAATGCAGTAACAGCAATTTTGTGACATATTATTACAATTATTACATTTTCAGCAGTAATTAATGCAGTCTTCAGTATCATATGAGCCTTCAGAAATCATCCTGATGTTTTGGGAAACCTTGATACTGTTTTCCAAGATTATTTTATTTCACTATAAACATCTTTATAATAACTTTTGATCAATTAGGTGCACCATTGCTGAATAAAAGTATGAATTTCTTAAGAAACAAAACAAAACCAAAAAACTCTTGACCCCAAACTTCTGAATTGTAGTGTATGCCAAATCCAGTACAAGTCAAATATCACATATAATCAAATTGTGCAGACTTAATACACATTCAGAAGTCCTTCTTTTCCATCCTTTTGTCTCCATTGATAGGGTATCTCTGAAAATGGCCTCACCGGGGCCTCCATGGACATACTCGGTCCTTTTCTGCCTTTCCTGGACAGGGACGTGTTAGTTCACATGGACCGAGAGGCTCTGAAACTGCGACTAGAGGAACTGAAACAATATTGCCTGCCTTCTGACACCTTCAGACAAATAGCAGCTTTGCTCACAGAGAGAAGCATGCTGGGGTGAGACAAAGTCATTGCATTTTCATATGGTTGACGACCGCTTTGTACTAACTGCACCTGCAAAATGTGTTTCCTCACTGCAAGAGAAATACAAATTGCATCTACTGGATATTTGACAGTCCCTATTGTTATAGAGATCCTAAAACATGGACGGTTGGGAATGTTGAGCATGTGGGTAGACTGCTGTTCACTCTTTCACCTCAGCAGATAAGATCCCTACCACTGGTAAGTGAAACACAGGCCTTTCCACTCAACTAAAGCTCAATATTGTGCAGGTTATCGTCACGTAAAACCTCAAAATTTTTCCTTCAAGGCTGATTTGGGTAAAGACACAATTGAGCAGGTTCTGATGAGCCAGTGGCTTTGGAAAAACAGCCAGTTGGGAAAGGCTTGTTCGGACCTGAAAGGATTACAAGAAAAGATGAACGGTCTCACCCACAGGATTGTTAAAGGTCGATGGTGGATGAGAAGGGGTGAGTTGTGTGCTGTATTCATTTACAGATATCATTTATGACTTCTTCGGAAAGGTCAATCATGTATTGGTGCTTACCAGGACCCATTCCAAGCTGTGCAGACATTAAAGGGACATTTCCATCGGCCTGGAGGTCCTATCAGCTGAACCGAATGAAGAAGAGGGAGCTGAAGATGTGTGTTGAGTTCATCGGTCAAGACGACTCACTTGACGCCGAGCAACGTGAAGCAATTTGGAAGGAGCTCAGACCGGTTAAGCTGCTTATGCTTGTCCATATGCTTTTGTTTGTTGATTATAAAATGCCTTATCTCATACAACAACCATTATTTTAGGTGTATAAGCCAGTGAGGCAGCTTAGACCTGAACAGGTGTTGGAACTGGGTTGTATAGTGACAGAGATGGGTGAAAGAGAGCTACAGGCTGTCAACTTGTCCAATCTGGCTGTGGTGGCCCATCTTGGGAGATTCAATGGGTGGAGTGCAAAGAAAGTACGTTTTCAATTGTTCGGATTAGCCTGAAGTTCTTAACATGAAAGATACATTACCTCTATTTATTTTTTTTAACAGATGAGAGCAGTTGTCCTTGGTATAATGAAGCGACTTAAACAAAAGCCTGAAGATCTTGGTGTGGTGGAGCTTGTTTCTTTTGGACATCTGCTTTGTGGCTTCAGTTCCTCTGAAATGTCCCGCCTAGATCCGTTCAACCTGAGGTTTGGGGGAAAATAAAGGATGCAATTAAAAGACAAAATGATTCTCCCAAACCCATTTAAAGCATTGTGTTTGTGTCCATTAGTGTGGCCGCTTTGTTTCTGAGGGATCTGGTTCTGCCGTGTTCTGAGCAGCAGACCGAGGCGTTGACGTCACGCCTGTCCAATCCTCTGGGCTTTGGTCCAGTCAGCAGCTGGGGCTCTGAGGTCTTCACTGAGATTGGGACTTTGGCAGGTACTCATGGTGGATTCGATTTCAGTCAGTTCAATGGACAATATACACATGCCAAATTGGGCAGGCTTATGAAAACATAAGACAAACTGATTCTGTGTCTTCAGCTGGGCTGGAGGATATGGTGTTGTCTGCACTAATAAAAGAGCAAGTGGAAGGACTTACTCCAGCAGCTATTACTCTTATACCTCCAAGAAAATTTGCTGTGAGTGATTTGCACTTTTTATTCTTTTATTAATTGTCTAAATGCGAGGTCACATGTACGGCTGCTCGACGAATCCGGTCATTCCATTAAGAATTATTGCAATCGAGAGTTTTGTGTGGTTTCCACTTTTGCAATTGGATGCAAACTTCTGTATAAGAAGTGCTTCATACATCTCTATTCTATTGACAAAATGTATTATCCATCATTGTCATAAGTGTAGCATTTTTGATGCACAACTCACACATAAATCGCTTCAAACCAGTCAGATTTCTGTCGGGAAATGTGTATAATCTGTGTGACAAATATGAATGTGTTGCAAAAACTGCATTGGGAAATCTTACGCCTGGATCGCATGGATTCCCCAAAATTCACAAAACAAACTATAGACAAGAACACAAAAAAAGGTGCATTGTATATTGTCAATTGTGTTGGATTGTATGAAGCATAGCTCACAGAGAAAGAGCTTTCGAACACAGCAGCTTTTTATTGGTCAATGCACGAAATCTGTGTGATTAAACCATCTGCAAAATCTGTCATGCAGATCTTTCACCTTCAGGTGAAATTCTCAATCTTTCCTATTAAAATGGCTGGATTTTCCCCATGAAATTAGCAGAAGAACAGTAAACATGACTAAACGTTTAGACAGTAAATATGTTAAAACCATTCAGAAAACTTAATTATTCCCCTCTACAGCACCCCTTATCCATACAGGCAAATGTTTTGGTCATGGTTCCGCATCAAGATGCCTTACATCTTGTTTAAAATAACCCCACTTTTAAAAACAGTCATTTTTGTTATTTATGAATGCAGTGACACTCTGTATGTGAATATGTCCTAAAAGCATCCAAGCAAGACCATGTGAACTTTAAACCCGAATTAATATGCAAGTCATAGGTCGATTACTTGATTGGTGGGTTGTTTAAGCAAAAAAAAAAAAAAAATAGTTTTGAATATCATGTGTATAGTAAAATGAATATGTAGTGGCCTTGAATGTGCTATGTGTTTCTGTAAATGACTTGCCTTAAACTGAGAGCTTCCAACCAAAAATCAACAAGGAAGACCCTAAATTGTTGCCAACATTGGTTCATCATGTTTCTCATTATTTCAGGTGGTATTCAGTGCCACCCAGCTGTCTTGGCTGAGCTCTGAACAAGCCTGTGCCGTGACAGAGGAGCAGTGGGCAGAATTAGACAGCGAACAAAGACAAGCACTTGGCATGGCCCAGTATGAAGGTGAACTCATGCTTGAGCACAGAGGTAAGCAGTGCCGCTTCAGGTCAAACAATCTCATTATTTGGACTCTTAAGCACATAGACAATTGCATACAGTAATTTTTGATCTGTCACTGATCTGTCATTTTTTTACAAAACATATTTGTCTCTGCAGGCAGGAACCAGGCTCCATCATTGGCTCCATGGTTTGACGGCAGCTTCAGAAAATATTTATTACTTTATGTCTGTACATTGTGTATACTATTATAAAGATTATAATCTAAGGCTTTTTATTTGTTCCTCTTTATTGAATTCTTACATTTATAATTAAAGCTGCTGTAGGGAACTTTTGACGCTCTAGCGGTTAATAAACAGAACTGCTTGCGGAAGAACATCGTAGCCGGAACTACTTCTCTCTGTTTATGTCTATGAAGAATCACAAAGGTGCTGGGTTACCCCGCAGCGGTATCCCCGAAGCAATCTAAAATAGTCCGAATATAAACACTTATTATAGGTGCACCCTACTGATTCAGGACAAGCCAAAAACACGGTTTGGAAAATAGATTCATGGTGTACTCGCTTATTATATACATTTTTCTACATTTTGAACACAAACAAAGTTACGGACCGCAGCTCTGATTGGTTGTTTCTTACCGGGAGCGATGGAGTTTCTGCAAATGGCAATAGGACACTGGGAGGAGCCAGAGGAGCTTGATTTTTTTTTCACAGATTATCTGTCTCATATTCTACTGTCAGGACATAATGACAGGTTTAATAAATATGTAAAAAATATTTTTTTTTTTACAAAAGTTCCTTACAGCACCTTTAAATGCCATTCAAACACAAAATTAATGTTTTACATATTTACAAAGAAACACTTTAAGCATTATTTAAAGTCAACATGGGTGCCATCAGTATGCAAACGGCTGATAAAACAGTACAATAATCCACACCACTCCACTCCATCAATTAACATCTTGTGAAGTGAAAAGTGATTAAGATGTTTTTAATGCTTCAGATTGAAATATGAGTCTTCTATTCATAATATTGCTTTCTCCATATTATCAGAAGAGAAATATACACAGATCAACCACCGTTTGCAAGCGAGACAGTCCCAAAAAATTCTAAACAAATATGTTGGTGGATTTTGGATTATGGAGTCACATTTTTGTCAGAAGTCACGGTTTAAAGTTAAAATGCCAGAATGCATTATAACATGCAAACACATGCAGTTTTTCGCTTAAGACATTAATTGATGGACTGGAACAGTGTGGATTACTTGTGAATTACTGTAATGTTTTTATAAGCTGTTTTGACTTTCATTCTGACGGCACCCATCCACTGCAGAGGATCCATTGGTGAGCAAGTGATGTAATGCTTAATTTATCCAAATTTGTCCCAATGAAGAAACAAACTCATAAGTAAATTTTCAGTTTGGGTGGATTATTCCTTTAAATAAACTAAATAATATCAAGCAGTTTTTGCCCAGCATTGTTTAGGCAGTTAACTTAAGCAGTGTTGGGAAGGGTACTTTGGAAATGCAACAGGTTACAGATCACAAGTTACTCTATTTAAAATAAAATAAAAAACCTTACAGTGGTACACAACACTGATTACTGGCAGACTTTTAAAATCCTTATTCACTTGAATTATGATTATAATAATTTAACTTTAAAATCACAGCCACAACAAAATCCAGGTTTTAGCACCAAAAACACTTTTTTTCCCGTTTCTTTTTACTCTGAGATCGTTCTGAAGTTAAATTCAGATTTAAAATTATAAGAAATAATTTTAATGATACTGTTTTTGAAATCAAATCTTTGCATAGCTACGACAGGAAACACTGGCATCTGACAATGCCTTAGAAAAAACAGTTAAACTTTAAAAAGAAAAATGCATATACAGAAGTCCAAATAGGCAATAAAGTTTTGAAATAAGCATGCGTCCTAAACTCCTGAAACATTATATTTCAGTGCAGTCAGGGTAAAAAAAAATAAAAATCAGCTGAATCTGTATATACATGTGTGAAAATATTCAGATGTAACCCCCTTTGTAATTGTTAACATTTTCATAATTAGACTTTTTTCTTAATAACTGTAACAGATTACAGTTACTTAAATGACATAATGCCATTACATGTAACTAGTTTCTCCCCAACACTGATATTATTCTGTATACACGGATTAATCAGACTCAATGCACAAATAAACCAGTTTTTAAGTTATTTTGTGGACCATGTGACAATGCATCAGTTTTGTGTTTAATGTCCAAGATTTTGCAAACAAATCAAATAAGAATGGGTCCTTCCATCATTGCAGACACAACTGTAGCGTTTGGGCTAAGGGGCAAACAAGCTTTTTATAAAGTTTCTAATGCATTTCTAATGCAATACAGTTAGCTAACAGACTGTCCAATTACCTGTTCATTGATGGTCTGCAAACTCGGTCCTGGAGGGTCTGTGTCCTGCAGAGTTGATTAGCTGGTCCAGGTATGCTAAACTCTCCAGGACCAAGTTTGGAGACCCCTGGTCTACATATTGAGCTCTCAGTCCATTACATTGCCTTTCACAAAGACTACTGACAAATAAAAACATAAACATAACTTGACCTTTGGTCATCAAACCAACGATGGTAGAATACTACCATAATGACAAGCTCAGTGAAATATGAAATACTTTGAAACATGATCCCGTTTGACCTGATCATAAGGAGTTTGGGCTTTAGGAGCTTCATTAGCTGCATCATTAAGTCAGCTGTGGATAGATGCTCCCAATCTAATTGATGGGCGACAGAGGACGCCCTCATCAGCCTTATTTGCATTCCAACTTGAAGCTGAAGTGCTACTCCAGGAGTGGAAAGAATACTGTTGTGCTTAACATTAAAATGAACATATTTACATTTTCTTAAGTAGGCTACGCAGAAAGTCGCATAATCACGTTTATGATAAATAAAGAAGAATTATCAAATACCAGTGGCCATATTCAATGCAGTCCATAATGTGACGGTCCCTAATTTGATTATTACTATTATTTTTATTATTAATATATTTTTTTTAAAGTATGTAAGGTTGGAGAAGCTCTAAAAGGAAAATGTGAATTGCGAAAATGAATTATGATTCTATTAAAAATATATATAAAAACAAATAAACGAATTTTAATTATGCTAGCTAATACTTAAAGTGAAATTCTTAATAATTAGCTTTAATTTAGATAACAATAGTTTTTTTCATGATCTGTCAAACTGATTATGTATTAAATGAGTCATTCCTGTAACGACATCCTGCATGTTTTAATTCATTAGACAAAATATCAAATCTCAATTTTAAAGCCAGAAATCATATTATTATTTTTTTTTTTTGTTGGGTCAAAATACCACAGTGAAGTGAACATGCAGTAATGTCACTATTTTGGTTTAAGCAGATATTTGTAATTACATAACGTGGAAAAAACTAGTATATGCTATATTATATATACAGGTGCTTCATACTTAAATTTGAATGAACACAAGCCTGCAAGCTTTTAATAAAGTATAACCCCCCCCCCCATACATTAATTATATCGTAACCATTTTGTTGTCTTGATTTATTATATTTGTTTTCAATTGTTGTTATTAGTCTTTAAAAAAAAACGTTTTTTTGAAATGAACTGCGCGCGTGTATCCAGCAGATGGCGCAAACACATCGCACACCGCGTGACGCGCTCAAGCGTCGCATCTTGACGTCGCATCTCATTGCGTATATCTGTGACGTATTTCCTGAGAAGCAGTCCGCGGACTACCTCTCCAGTCCAGTCCCTGTCTAGAGGTGTATTTTTTTAAACAATTTGTTTGTTTTCTCGATTACGCCGATTTGAAGCGTTCCAGCATGCGTCCGTAACTATGTTGGTTTATCGGTCCAAAGGTGGCTCAGACGAACCGGGTCTCAGTGATGCCTTAGCGTCGCGTTACGTGCGACAGAGCAAGCAAACCTATCGCAAAGTTTCCCTGTTGTACAGTAGATGAGTGCGCGTGGACTTCAGTACAGTCCAGCACGTCAGGACACTTGAGTCTGTCCTCCTGACAACACTAACTTACTCTGAGTTTAGCTTTGTTTGGGCTCAGTCAGACACGAAGGACTTTCCGTCGTGTCCGTGGATTTACTTGGTGTCCGAGGAAACGGAAGATTAGCAGCTGATGCCATTGAGGTAAGACATTAATTTAGTAAGTTACTTATGAAGTACCGTGAGGACTGTTGTGTCATGAGCTAAAGAGACATGTGACTTATTCCGTGCTAAAAGTAGAGTCTTCAAACTTATGTGAACCACAGAATGGGTTGTGACTATCTTTCCCTTTTTTTAATAACATTACTATCATATTATATACACTAGACTATTTTAAAAGACACATCGGCGTGCAGCTGTTACAACACAATTATTTCAGACACAAAACATTTAGTGTGTGTTCCCCTAAAAGCATTTGGACACTTAAAACCTACTTTAATTCCAGTGGATATCAATTAGTTTCATAGTATGTTATTAATTTTTAAAGCAACACCAAACACATTTTTCCAAGCAAAACTATTCTCTTAGTAAAGCCCACCCCCCCCCCCCATTTTTCTTTTTTTTTTTGGTTTTTAAATGGCATCAATATATATTAGACACCTTTAAGTTAATATACTAATTACCCTGCTAGTGTGAACACAAATTTACAGACTTAAAATTTGTGTGCTACTTCATATTTCTTAACGCTCTTTTATTAGTTAAAAAAATGTACATACAGTTTGATGCCTTGTTATATTTTTGTATATCTCTTTTCCACGCATGCATGCACACACACATGCATACATATATCTTGTTATTGCTCTTTTTCCACACATACATATACAGTATAACAAGACATTAAACTGTATGTAAAGTGTGTGGTTGTGAGTGTGTGTGTGTGTATATATATATATATATATATATATATATATATATATATATATATATATATATATATATATATATATATATATATATATATATATATATATATATATATATATTATTTTTTTTTTTTTTTTTTTTTTTATTTATCTAGCTGTGATATTAAATCGCATGATTGTGTGTCATATAATTTCAAGTATGGAGCTTGTATTCTTGCACATTTGAGAAACAAGACTTATGATTTCGACAAGACCAGCTGATCAAAGTAATCACAAAAATGCCTCAGAAAAGGTAGTTCTGTGTAAAGCATAGCTTATTTGTGGATGCCACTTTTTTTTTTTGGGGGGGTGATCTACTAAATTTAAAGCTGCAGTAGGTAACTTTTGTAAAAATATATTTTTTACATATTTGTTAAACCTGTCATTATTTCCTGACCGTAGAATATGAGACAAGCTCATAAAAAAAATCAAGCTCCTCTGGCTCCTCCCAGTGGTCCTATTGCCATTTGCAGAAAATACATCGCTCCCGTTAAGAAACAACCAATCAGAGCTGCGGTCCGAACTTTGTTTGTGTTAAAAATGTAGAAAAATGTATATAATAAGCGAGTACACCATGAATCCATTTTCCAAACCGTGTTTTTGGCTTGTCCTGAATCACTAGGGTGCACCTATAATAAGTGTTTATATTAGGACTATTTTAGATTGCTTCGGGGGTACCGCGGCGGAGTAACCCAGTACCTTTGTGATTCTTCATAGACATAAACAGAGAGAAGTAGTTCCAGCTACGATGTTCTTCCGCAAGACGCAAGCAGTTCTGTTTATTAACGGCTAGAGCGTCAAAAGTTCCCTAGCGCAGCTTTAAGTGCGAGTAAAGTGTCCAAATGTTCAGAGTTCAGAAGTGCCATCGAAAATTCTCTTCTGAAATGGTTATTTTCTCAGGCTCCTATGTTTATGTTCAGTTATTTTACTTTTATGGGTAAGAAAAGATACATTTCCATTAAAGTCAAGTTCCTGAACCTACACACATGAGCCTGACAAAAATGCTCATTTTGAAGAAATTTCAGATGGCACTTCGAAGGCTATTGCATCTGGAATCTTCAAATGCTATTTTAAAAATTTCTCTGTCTTCTCAATATATGCTGGCTGTTTTTCCCTGTTGTTGTGAAGTGTTAATCAAGCATGAAATATTCTAGAAATTATTTATCAAAGTAAATTATTGTCATTAACTTTAGGCATGAAATGCGTGGATCCCCATCTCAAAGTTTATTTCCTTTTTCTGGTGATTTCTTGCCCTCGAAGTAGTTAAATTGATTGTTTTCATTATTTTCCCTCATGAGACTACTGTTTCAGCCTACAGTGTAATGCTTGCCAGGAAACAAAGTTCGTCTCTTCTTTGGAACAAGTATTTGGATTGGAATTGATTGCATGTAAAAAGCAGACTGATTAAATTTAGGGTTCCCTTCAACATTTTCGGATAAAGCAGACTTCTCTAAAAGTCCCACATTTTGCATCCTGTCTTGAGTTTTTTCCAAGTGGTTGACAATTACCGTCAAACATCTCCGTGCCAGTTTCCTCTCCCTGTGAAGTGTTAACCAGGTTGTGATGTCATGAGTGGGTGTGCTTTAAAATCAGGGCTGGCACGGCTTTAAATTGCTGTCAGGAAAGTTACGCACTCCTTGCTTAGTGCTCAGTCTACTTAATCTGGGTTAGACACATGTTCAGTGCTCAAGTGAGTATCATCTTTATTTTCTTCTCTTGATCTGATAAAAACATTGTGTAGGGGGTTAAGTGAGCTTAAGTCTACTACTAAGTGGAAATCAACTGCTGTAAGAACTTTGGATGTAAACAGTGTTTTAGTTTGATGCTTCCTGTGAAGTTAGTCTTCAAAAATTCTTACAAAGTTATTTATTATTAATATTTTATTTGTTTTTGCAAAAAGGTTTGGAGTTGTGGAAGTGGTGTTTTAATGCTTGTGAAATACTTTGTGATGGGCTTAAATATACAGTCTAAATCAGTTTATGCATGTGTAGTACTTTTGATCTTATTAGGTAAATTAATTGATTCATTTCTCAAATCTTCGTAGCAATATTTTTGTTCTCATAAACAGTGTTTACTGATTGGTGGTGAACAACTGTTTTACATTTAACGTACTGAACTTTTAATAAAAATCCAAGCTTTATGTAGCCTGAATTTTTTTTTTTGTTTGTTTTTTTTTCTCACTGTTGTGCAGTCAAATCCAAATTTTAAAATGCATGTTGGTTTCCATGTTTAATTTCAAAGAAAACTTAAAAAATTATGTTTGTAGAAAGTTGACTTTTAAGTGCATACATATACATACTTATACAGCATATTGAGTTTAAAAATGAGGGTGTTTGTGTGGAATCCTGTATAAGTTTCAGAATATTAAGTGCATTTTCTTTCCTGATGGTAGATTAGTGGTGGAACAGGTAGTGCATCTGACTCACACCGCATTCTTTTGACATTGTATTGTGATAATACTAAGTACACCCAGTTTTTTGCCTTTAATTGAAGCAGAATGCAAATGTTTAGCTGAAGATGGTTCGTCTTATCAGATTGTGAGACATACTTTCAGTCGCCTTTCTTGTTTACAGAAAAAAGAACCCGTTTTGTCCAATGAGACTGTGTAACAAGCATTTATGTGATTATCAAATGGGCCATTAAGGGTGTGGATGGGGTCAACCGGACTTGGCATGAATCCTTCCACCTATAGTACGTGCACTGAATCATCAGATCAGGACAAGCAAGTGTTAGTTAGTAAAGAGTGCCTCCTTAAAGTTTTTCTTCTTTCCTTAAGATCAAACCAAGTCATCCAAGCAGTCAATAAAAGTTTTTATAAAACTTTTTTCTACATTTAGACAAATGAAAGTATGAAACCGAGGGTAAATTGAATGCGCTGCTTTATTCCATAATCACCAGCTTAAGTTTATGGCAAGTTAGGCCTCAAGTCAACAAGAATCTTGCATCAGCTTTTTCTTAGTCATAAGAGAAGAGAAACAATGGGATGGTTTTTTGCAAAGAAATGACAGTCTGGCATAACTGAACATGGCCGCTAATGAAGGTTTCTCTAGAAGAATAAGTCTGTCGATTCCCCTCCCATCTTCAGTGGCTTACCAGCAAAGATGATGACTTGGCACATCTCTTACGGAAGTCAGAAAGCATTTTTTTGTGTGTGTGTGAATATGCTGGTAGAACTTCTGTATGATTTTTAGTAGATAGTTGTACATTTATTAATGTCTTCAGTTGCATCTGAAACAGTTACATGAATTGTAATTAAATTGCTGGTGGTTGCAGAATATATATGAACTGCTGCATTCATACGCCGCTAGAATATCCAGCAGTATCTTGCAGCAAATCATGTGAGTGTGTTGCGTAAACTCACTGTTGCTCAAGTCACCTCAACTTGTATTTGAAAACAAATGTCTTCTGATCCATGCAAATCTTTGTCAAGGTGAACGCCCTTTATTATTCCCAGCTCGTGCTCGTCTTTTAGTTTTTTTTTTTATTTTTATTTTTATTTTTTTTATGATCCCCGGTACATGATGTTGAATCAAATTTACAAAACCACCTCACAGCCTCTTTTACATGTGCATCAAGTAAAGTATGACTAAGATCCTGTTACTAATTGGAATTGAATCCCTGCATGTAGTCCTCACAAGCAAAATGAAACTTTGTTTGTTTGGGTGTGCTGTTAATTTTTAACCAGTTAGTCAATTCCATGGTTTTAAAGCTCATGTGTGATTCATATCCTCAATTATACCAGCAGCTCAGATGACTCATTATACTTCCATCCGCAGGTTATTCCTAAATCGTTCCAAGTCCATCTCTCTTCCTCGGCTCTGTCTGTACATGTGCCCAGGGCAGCACGGATATAGCAGAGGGCCGCTGTGTTGACAGACTTGGTGACTTCAGAAACTCCTGCCTTTGTTCCCTCCATTGTGTCTGATGGATCTCAGGCTTGCCTCATTGACACTCGGGACACTGCTGATTCTCGTGACCTCTGGGCCTCGGCCATCCATTGGACAGAAGGTTTACACCAACACATGGGCCGTCCACATCATCGGGGGAGAGCAGGAAGCTGACCGGATCGCTAAAAAGCATGGCTTTGTAAACCACGGGAAGGTGAGTTCTCTGTTCAAACAAGTCATTCCTGTATGTTTTTGGAAAGCTCGTTTGAATTGCACATTTGGTTGCATGCTTGCGTGTTTCATTCAAAATGAAAGTTGTTGGCTTAATGAGCTGCTTGTTGTCAGCGAAGAATAGTTGTAGGAAGAATGGTGGGTAATGTGTCGCCTCAGAATCACAAGTAAATCTGGTTGTCAGTCCCAAACGCTGACTGTTCGTTTGACTTTGAACTTTTAAAGATCGTGCCGCTGCACAGTGAGATTCTAATTATTAAAGATGCAGCTTTGTTATTGTCTTCCTCTCATTACCCCATTCTAAGGAAATTCATGCATTTTGAACATTTCCTGCCTGTTACGTCTGAATGCTCTGGCTCTCTCTGATGGAATGCATAAAACATCTTCCTCTTTCTCCGATTGTCATGTGATTATTCTCTGCTTGTAACAGGCCCTTGACTGTAAGCTTTAGCTTTTTAACACCGGCAAGGCCTGTAGGTTTTGTTCCAATAAGACCATTTTGCAACTTCCTACTTTTGAACAAAAATCATCCGATTTTTCAATCCCTATATGTAATTGAAAGCACATTTCGATAGCCAATTTATTAGATTACACGATTCATTTAGATGTATATTACCACCTGTTTTTCCAGTAATGGGATCACTTTGAAAGACAAACAGCCCAGTGTCCAGATGGTGCTGTAAAACCAGGTGATGAATGGATCCCTGCACGCTTTGGAGGGGGCACTGAATATGCTGCGGTTAGTAATTGCTGAAAATTAATGCCTCGGGGTCTACGCTGGCATTCAGTCCTCTATCTCTTGAGAGATGAACTAATAATGTTCCCATTTTTGGTGTTGCAAGGCAGCATGGTTTTTAAAATGCAGCTTCTGTGCTCAGGTTCATGGCTTATTCATGACGACTTGTTTCACAGCTGACCAAAGTTCATTACGACAGACACGTTTCTGCTTTTAACATTGGTCAAACTGGCATTGTTTTTTTTTTTTTTTTATGATAAGTTTGGGTCTTTGTGTGTCTAAGGCTGTCACAATGACAAATTTTGCTAGACGATAAATTGTCCAAGAAATTATCGCGATAAACGATAATATTGTCGTTAGACCAGTTTCAACTAATATAACGATAATGGTACACCTTTTCAAAGATCAATAAACGTATTTTATTTTATGGCAGATTCAGAGCAAGATATACCAACATGTTGACTTTGTGTGGCTTAAAATGAATTATATTATATTATATTATGTTTTATATGCCAGTTAGGGATCGTCATATTGACCGTTTAACCGTTAACCGAAAGTAAACATTTTGACCGATGAAGGGGCCGTTCACATATCATGTCTTTTTTTTTTTTTTTGTGCTCAAGTTCGTTTTTTCAAGGCGCGTCCGTGTGTGTGTGTGTCCGTGTGTGTGTGTGTGTGTGTGTGTGCGAACTCACTGGGCGGGTTGACACACACAACTACAAGCCAACAGACATATTTAGCTGAGCAAGCCAAATGAAGTGAGTGAAAAGTAGGCCCATTTCGAGAAAAAGGGCAAAGAAGTTACTAAATAAATTAATTAAAATTATTAAAATAAAGCTGTAGTGGAAGTACAATGCAATTTCACTTGAGACGCAAATGAAAGGCGCTTCCCAAAGCTGGCCTCTCTAGTGAGACATTATCTCTTTATTCCCAGGACATCTGTGCCATCGGAGAGAGTGTTAACTACAGGCTGCGCTCCAGACTAACCTCACGTCATGTGAATGACATAAATTGAGCCATATGTACGTGCTAGAACGTCATAGCATAAAACTTGTATTATGAAGTCTGTCTCTGGTGGGAGTTAATTAATGGTCTTCATACATTCTTGGCACTTTACCAGCACCCTTTAATTCATGTAAAAGAACTAAACATGTAATTTCGATTTGCATTATAAATCAATTTTGTAGATTGATGCTGTGAGCGGTCTTTGTTGCTCATGGTTGTAAGTAGGGGAAGAAACTTGAAGCCACAAAATGCATTTGAGCTTGAAACCGACAATGTTTTGTTGGACTGTCGAGCTGTTATAGATCGTTGTAAATCACCTGTGATCTTTCGTAATAAGATTGAAGCGTAGTTTTTCTCGCTGCAGCTCGGCTGTACAGAAATCACACCTGGCCCGAGCCCCAGATTCACATTGTGTGATGAGACATGCTGACAGCACCGTTGGCCGAGTTTGAAAAGTGTATCGTTTGGCTACACAAGTGCCGGGGGCTAAACACTTTTAACATGTCTCATTTGTGTTCCAAGTGGAGGATTTCTTCTACAGACTGAGAAAAGCTTCTGATTTATCCAGACTGATCATGCCTGCTCTTTTTCTATTGTAGAGGATGCTTTTGTGTAGTTTTTGATTCAATGAAAGGCATGAATAAGTTGTTTGTGCAATTAAGGGTGCCAATATTTAAGTCATAGGTGAACTTAGAAAGCAAGATTAAAAGTTGACCATTTCAAATTCCTTACAATTTCTTTGTGTTTAATTATTTAATCTTAGCAGCTTGTCATTGGGTTTTAAGCATGATGTAATGGCTTTAGTTTTTAGTGGTTCTTAAGGCAAACCTCTGTTTGAAAGCATTAAAGCTTTAGGATGTGAATTTTAATTTTTGTTACGCACATGAATGAGTGATTAGTCATAGTTTTGGCTAAGCGAAAGATGAAATTAAAAAGGCTTGCACTGACGGGAGTTCAAGCCAGCTTGAGACCAGAATGGCATTGTCAGTATTATTTTAAAAGTTAATAGATTTTAATATAAAACCCACCAATTTCATTAGATGAGCTATACGTTAATGACTTGATGTGCATGTAAAACTGAATGCATAAGCTTCACAGCTGTTAACTTGGTTATATGTTATTGAGGTGTGCCAATATTATATTTTTGAAGAGAAGTTGCAAGAACGCAGAAGTCTGCAAAGAAAAT
Organism: Carassius auratus; assembly: GCF_003368295.1. Taxonomy (NCBI): domain Eukaryota; kingdom Metazoa; phylum Chordata; class Actinopteri; order Cypriniformes; family Cyprinidae; genus Carassius; species Carassius auratus. The sequence goes on from NC_039274.1 coordinate 27,057,454, forward strand.
ATTGGTTAGAGGTGGATGCCTTGAAGTCCTGGACACCATCCAGATACTTCATCTCATTATTTTCCTGCTTGCTTGGTCAGGATTCAGTTTGTTACCTCCCTCTGTGTTTGGAGTTTAGGCAGCTGTTGTGACTCGATGGTTTCACAGCGAAGTCTTTAGGATTGCATGAGATGGTATGAGACAGATCCATCTGTTCCTTTGTGCTTATCTTTGCTTTCATTCCCTTATGATCATAATTTACAGACGCTCCAGGGCCAAGTCAATGTGAATTGGTTGTTTGTTGTTTTTCAGTTTTTTATATTTAATGCAATATATTGTCCATGGCAACTGTCCCAATGAAACCCACCCTAAATCCCTTTGAATTGTCTGTGAGAAAGTCCTTTTTGATGATTATTTTGATGGAAAACAAGAGCTTGGATTACCAGAAATGAATCCTTCTGAAGCATTTTACAGCTGTGAAACCAGACGGATACTTCCAGGTGTTTGCGCTGAAGTCGAGGGAAAGCAAGATACTGAACTGCAGCTGACATTTTATGGCATGCAATTGTCCCGGGACTACACAGACAGCAGTATATTGGCTCCGAAGCACGAGTTGAATTATAGGGGCTTGCACGATATCACGATAATGAGCCACCGTAGTTGACTGACGCAAAAGTGTAAAGGAGTTATTTTTGTTTAGAAATATAAGTAGAAGGTTTAAGATGATATCGGATTAAAGAATACATGTATGGAATGAAATGCCGGTGAGAAATGTTCTCGCTTCTGATTTTCAGAGTTTTCCAGTGACATTTAGTGCATTGCCTACTAACATACATCCTACTAAGATTATAAATTAAAGTTCAGAGCTGCATTCACTAATTCTTGTGGTCCTGCTGTTTGCGTTTTTTTTTTTTTTTTTTTTTTCTCTGTGGTGTTTTTTTTTTTCATGACCTAAGAGACTTGTTTAGCAGTTCCTGTTACATAGGCCGTGTTGCTTTTCTAGAAGAGGACAGTTGATATTTCAAATGTTTTATTCACACAAGAGCTTCCTGCTTTTTAGTCAAGCACATAGGCAAACATGAGAGAGCTTATTGCATTTCCTCAGAGCAACTACCAGAATGGCTACAAGCATCGTTTCTGAGATTTTAACTTTTGATGAGATTGAACTCTGTTCAGCTGGAATTAATAATCAAAGCTTTCGTTTAGTAGTAGGATTTGCAATGAGAATTACTGTGTGTAGGAGTTTTGTGGGTTTAATATTGGTTTAGCATATTATCATTCTTGCATCTCAAATATAAGCTTAAGCCTCATTAAAACATGAATTTATTACTGGAGATGGCTCGTGATGGTCGCTACTGATGCTGAATGCCAAAATGTTATTAGTGGGCTTTGTTAGGGGTCATGGCGTTAAAAAAACAATATGATCACAAATTGGCAGTATTACTAGTTATTTATTTATTAGTTATTTAAATATGTATGTGTATAGAATCTATGCATAATACACTAATTTTTTTTTTTGGTCTCTTTTTAGATATTTAAAGATTATGAAAATTATATGGTATCAAAGATTTCAATATCATATATAAACCTTTTTAAAATAAAAAAATAACCATACCCTGATATATATCGTGATATAAAATTAGTCATATTGTGATAAAGGATTTTGTCCGGCCTTATGGTCTTTTAGTGGCGCCAGTTGGTTGACTCACTGCTCATTTGCATAAGGTTAAACTTTGTATAAAGTTATATCTGTACATTGTTTCCCTATACACTGACATTTTCAGGCATGATGCGATAACGCTACAAGTGATGACGTTTGTACAAACCAGCCACATCTTCTGGTTAAGTGACAAGCAATAGGACTCGTGGTTTTTTTTTTCTCTTCTCAAAAGCAAACTCTATCAGCTGTATATAAAACATCAAATATGTTCATCTTCGCTGCAGTTTTATCTAGTCAAGCAGTGTTTTCACTTTCAGTTTGGAAAATAAGTTGTCAGCATATAGCGGTGTCTGGCTAGATGTTTAAACTCCAGTCTCTTGTTATTTCCGGTCACTTGACGTCTTTCATATAAAGTTGATTTTTGTTTTCGAGATATTGTAACTTATTTATGTACCTACAACACATAATGCAGGCTATGTTGGATCTGGATGCAAACGTCATTTTACCCCCTTACCTTGTTTACCTTCCTACATGCAAAAATCTGCTTTAGGAGGAAAGGATTGCGGAACATCAAAAACAAAGCTTGTCTTGTGTCCTCAAACAACCATAATCTTATTTTGCAAAATAATATTTACGTGCTTGCTCAATGATTTATGGCTTTTGTTGGGTTCCCATGCCTCGCTCTGAAACTGTGGGGACTGAGTCAGAAAACAGTACCACATTCATGGGAACTGCAAACATGTATCAAGCTTGCTTTTTAAAAAAAAAATTCAGTAGCTGTCACAGTGTGTGCCTGTGGTTAATGCGTCTTATTTAACCCTTTTTAGCTTGCTTGAATTCCTTTCACTTAAAAGTCCCCATGAAAACAAATTGAAAGGTGTTTTTTTTTTTTTTGGCTGTTGGTGTCAATATGTTAGTATTAAGGTTATTTATAAGGCAGTGTGCTACATACAAAATGGTTTTCCTCATCTCATCAAATCTTCTGACCAATCAAATGCTCTCTAGACTCTGAAGAGCCCGCCCCCTGCACTATAAACCGATGAGATCGGTCACTTGTTCACAGTGTAGTATTTCCTGTACAGTGAACGGCTCGTAGTGCACAATGTAGGCGATTAGAGAAAGATTCAGACAGTGTAAATAAGCTTTCGATTGGTGCAAATAAGGTCTGGTTTCCTGTTATTTTACGTGAACTGTGGCAGCGGACACCGTGTGATCCAGACTTAGGCTCTGGTCCAGAGACGAGATCGCACTGAGCGGATCATATGAACGAGTCGGCATATATTAAAACCTTTTACAACTACACAGCCTCAGCATGTTTATGATCACTATTTTGATTTACTAAGAGTTTCATATTGAGTCTAGGGGGTAATCTTTTAGACTATGGTTGTCAAATGTGGTTTTTCCAAGCTTAATGGCTCTGGCCTGAGCAGATATAAACAAAACGCTATTGGCTATTTTAAAAAGGGGGCGGAGCTGCTAGTTTCAGTGGAAATTATGTCACAACATAGAATAATGCTGTGTTTCAAGGCACTTCAGGGGACCTTGAAGGCTAAAAATGACCCAGAAGGAAAGAGGAAGAAAAAGCATGTAATTGTGCCCCTGAAGAGTTTCAGCTGTTGAGAGGAAATGTCTCGTCTTAGTCCATTATTGTCCATACAGACCCTTTTCATTGAGCTCAGCTACTTCCTTTTCCATTCTCCATTTTGTCTGAACCATTTATCTATCTAAATGGTTCACAAAAAGTTGTTCTTACAAGATAAATATTGCATCACAGTTCACCATTTTGCAACACCGCGTGTTGGTGCAAGTGTGTTGTTGATCAGTTTTTAACTGACAACTTGCCCTCTCCACAAAGCTAAGCACAAAGAATAAGGTGTTCATGCTTTGATTGTAATCTTTGCTTTTCAGTAATAGTACGGTCGGTGTACTGTACCGTTCCATTGATTTCACTAGACTAAATCGGCTCCATTGTCTTTAGTCCAGTGCTTGCCCTATGGTTCCTCGCTGCTCCTTGTAGACAGTGACAGCGCAGTTGGATATTTCTAGTGAAAGCTAATGAGCTATGAAGCTGGACTTGTCTAGTAAAAGCATCAGGGAGTGTAGCCTTCCAGAGAACCGCAAGCATCATTATTACTCTGTGTGTCTTTCTCAAGACCCCAGTACAAGATCTTAAACTCAGTGGGTCAATATACATTGATATATCGAACTACATGCATGTGGCTAGTTGTATTAATTTGCTGTGCTTGTAGACCACAACCAAGTCTCTATCTCTCTCTCTCTGCTGTTTTACTCCTTATTTATAATTAGAATTAAGAACGAATGGTTTGGTTTGTTTTGAAACCGAAAATGTTCTTGAATGACTACCCATTGCTAATCTGTTTTGATTAGGCTTAATCTTATTTAATTGCTTGATTAAATAGCTTGCATTTTAAATGAAAGCCTACAATTAATTTAAATTAAGAGTTTTTTGCCTGATGGGTGGTATAAAATACATAAAAAACAATGAAACACTTCTCAGCCACTGAAATTTTGTATTTATTTTAATTTGATTTTTAAATAATTTCAGTATTTAACAGATTATTTATTAGAACACATCAGATTTATGCTATTAAACTTGTGAAATGGTACAAAGTTTATGTAAACGCAAGACTTTCTTGTAGCAAATTTAATGAACACATTAATTGAAACCTAAGCCACAGATTTAGTGGTTAAGTGGAAGAAAATGTTCAGATTTGTCCAGTGTGTGTCAATACTTAACAATGATAGCCCTGAGAATCTTGGATAAGCCTCAAACTTGCAAAACAAGTTCTAACTTGAGGTTGCAGATGACAGCAGGTTGACGATACAACCGTCTGGGGTTTGGTCTGGTCTTTAACCACACCTCCACACAAAACATCTCCTTTAGTTTCAGAGAAATTACAGCCCTGTTATAATAAACCTTTGTTGCAAGCCTGCAACTAACAGACAACCTCATGACCGTGACACTTGTGGAATTTCATTGTCCTTTCGCTGCGTTGCGTTTTCCCAGGAAAACCCAAGTTGAGCAGAGTGAAAGACAGACTTGTGAAATGGAGTCTGAACCTGAAGCAAAGCCAGATGTGTTTAAGGTGTGAGCTTAATGTCCTTTTCATCGAGCACCATCACCCTGCCGCCCACTCCAGCTCAGTTTCTCCACAAACCATTTAATTAAGCCATGGCATAGTTTGACATGGTCGGATGCAGTGTGATTTCATTACATTGTCTGCATCCCTTATTTCACCAAGGCCTTGGCTCAATTTGTCAAGGCCAAGCTTGCGTGCACGCCATGCCCCTTGGCCTGTCACTGAGATAAATCGTCTGGAAATGGAAAGGAATTGCTTAAAACGAACAAGTCCTTGGGCAAGACTAAAAAAAAAAAAAAACGACAGCTTGACATTGTGCTGAACTAGTCCACTAGTAAAGAGCTTCGTCAATGTAAGGACAAAGATTCATTTTTAATGATCAATTATTGTCCGAAGACTTCAGCAATAGCTTGGAGGAGTTAGTAGTGTTTGGGGTATAATTGTCTATCCAGAAGGAATGAAAAATAATATAAAATGGAAAGAAATCAGAATAGCCGCACAATAAGGAAATGATTTTAATCAAATATGTAATAACTCAATCTGTCACTTTAGTTGCGAGCGGTTTACAGAAAGTTTTAAAATGACTGAACTGATCTGATATTCTGTTTGGATTCAACCTGTGTGCTATAGTGCCTAAATGTTTGTTAGGATTTCCCGCTTTATAATCAAGAAACCTGAGGGAATGTGTAGAATTATGCACGATGCCTGGATACAGCTGTGGGATACAGCAGAATTCAGATCCTGATTATATTGCGCAAAATCAAGTGTATATATATATATATATATATATATGTGTACTGCATTCTGCATATCTCCAAAGAGATAAATTAAGTTTTATCAGATTTATTAAAGACTGATATAGCTGTACCACATAAATAAATCTGAATGCATGAAACTGGATTAAACTCCAGTTTATTAAACTCTAAACATATGCTACAGTTTGTTATTCATCATACTACATAACCTTAATATTTAAACTTATGTCTGCAAAAAATGACCTGAATGCACACGTGAACGTCTCTGTGCTGCTCTGAATGTGTAACTCCTGTTTTGGATGCGTCCTTCACCTAACAATGTGCTGAAACACAGAAAGTAAACTTTATCAAATTCACAGCGTTTTATTATAATAGTGTTCAAATTATAATGCTTTATAAATTACAATCCCAGTCATAGTTATTAATATTCTGCATTGTTTGTGCTGGCACTGCATGCTGAAGAAATGGGGCGGGAATATTTAGGAATCTCACAATTTAATTCTGAAAAGAACATTGACCTACTTTTTATTTTATTTATTTATATATATATATTTATGTATTTCATTAAATTACTTGTAGTAATTTCTAAAATAATTACAAAGTACTAATTAATCAAAGCAAGTTGTTTATTTATGCTGCCTTCTAAATGGCATAAATGATCCATTTGGAAGAGAAAGCATTGAAACTGCACATTGTGAAGTAAAGTTCAGATTTCTGACAGTGCATATCCTACACAATGAAGCCTTTTGATTTTCATTCATATTTATACATTTAGCAGATGCCTTCATCCAAAGCAACTTACAAAAGAGGAAATAAAAGCAGTTGGTCAAGGAAGGTGTTTTGTCCTTGTATTTTGCTTTAATCATGAAACCTTATACAAGCTTGATACTTGTCTGATGTGTTTTGTGTGTGTGTGAATACAGTAGTGTCTAGTGCACCAAAAAAACCAAGTTCCAAATCAGTTTAGAATCATTAAATGGAGAATTGCAAAGTAGAAATGTTCTCCCACCCTTAATTGTTATGCTTATTAGAATATCACAGTGTTAACTTAGCAGAATGCAGTGTGTTCAGGTTCTCACGTGGGGATGTGGGCTATTTCAGCTAGGATGCTGTCTTAGAAGGCAGCTATTTCAGCTAGGATGCTGTCTTAGAAGGCAGTTGCATGTGTAAGCAGGGACGACAAGGAAGTAGGGTTTGGTACATTGCAGTATTTCCTAACATTTGCCGTGTTATTTACTCTCTGAAGACATTCAGGTGCAAGCTTCTGCAAGCCCAGGTCTTTGTTTGTGTACTTTTGTGGCTTTTAAGGGGTTATGATTTCGTAAGTAAGTATCTTGCAATAAAAGCAATTTGGTGTTGCTGAGGGCCATCTAGCTTGTAATCAATGTGGGAGAATATCCAGTGGAATGTGAACGTCTGCATTCATAAGGAGATTTCATGTCATTTTATTTGAAGCTTATGTGATTTAAAGCATGCGAAAGTGTTTGTGCATGGTCTGTTGCTCAAGTTACTCCTCTTAAACCTTACCAGGCTAATGCCATAACATTTAGTTTGAAGCGAAGTGCTACACTCAAATTTTTATGTTCTCATATGATAAATCGATCCTGCTTGGTTTCGGAAATGCAGTTTTGGTTTGTGTAAAATTTACAGCAAATGCGCATTTGCATTGCAAATTCCCACACTGACATTGAGCATTGCTTAAAGAACTGTTCGTATGAGATTTTTATTTTATTTTTTTGAAGAGAGGTCTCAAAAGAACAGGTGACCTCTGCGGAACGAACTCAATTAACAAGAAATTGCATTTACAAGCACACATAATGCGTACCCAGAATTTGTCATTACACAGTGCCTGGATGTTTTGGACGGTGTTCTGTTTTGTATTCTTTCTGTTTTAAGGTCATATGCTAATTTTATATATTGGTTAACTAAAGGGCCAAACTTTTTATGAATCAGGACTGTTAATGTTTTTTACTTTTATGTTTGGAGTAATTAAGAACTCATTTTACAAGAAAAACAATTTGCGCTTTTATTTGCATATCTCTCTTCCTTTTTTCTTTGTTTTGTTGAATAACTCAATATCTCTAGTGTTGTTGTTGTTTTAAAAATCAAAAAATTCTAAATGCCTTGCTGCTCTTTTATCACATTCCGAGTTTTTCCAGATGATTTTCATATCCACATGAATGGTAATGATACTTAATAAATAGTCATGAGCTTTCTTCTAAAATACTTCAGTGAACTTCATGAACTCATTGAGAATGCAGTATAATTCAGAAGCAAATGTACTGTATAAGTGCACCAGTTTTTAGAGAAATATCATCTTAATGGCCAAATGTGGGAACCGTTTTTAAAACACAGGTCAGTTTCTTAAATAAAACCCTTACTTAACACAGTATTCACACATTTCATTCAAATAAAAAAAAGTGTAATGTCCATTGGCAAGGTTAACCTTGGAACTGGCGTGGGTATGAATGACCACAACTATTGAAATGCACCATGAATTTGGTTAACCATTTATAAAATTACTCATGTTAGAGGAATTCTACAGCACTTTCAGTTTGGTGTTGTTATTCATTCTACATGTGAAATCAGTGAATGCAGTTGTTTTCCCCCACCTTAACTTTATCCTCTTCACTGGTTCTATTTAAGCCACTCCTCGTAATTATCTTGAAATCAAGGCCACTGGTTAAGCTGCTGAAGTTTGGCAAGTTTTTAATTTCATCTGTAGTTTTGCAAGCATACAAAACAAATTGAAATGAATGTACAGTCGTCTTGCATTGCCCCTTCTGAGATGGTCTGGATTTTTGCCAGCAATTAATAGGCAATTTTTGTTTACATTTAGCCGGGGAGGTTTTTTTTTTTTCAGTATTGACTCTTAATACGCTGTATGGTCCAGATTTTAGGCCAGTTGAGCAATTACTTAGGTGTTTCAATATTATTTAAGTATGAGCTAATTTTAATTTGCGTTGCATGTATTGTATAGATATCACATCAGCAATTTGATAACACTCGGTATCAGATGACCGTTAATGTTATGGACTCCTGAGTGTATTTCTTTCCTGAATGGGGTGCATATTCCTAGAAGTAGCTGATGATGTCTAGCCTAGTAATATCTCTCTCGATATATATAGATAGCAAGCTAGCTGCTTTTTCTAACTCCAGTTGGGGGAAATGATTCATGCAGCTTTGGCTTGCCAGTCCTCTGTTTTGGAGTTTTGAATTCCTTCTTGGAGATTTCTGTTTGCATCCAGAGCACTGATATTATGCTTGGAACAAATTGCTACCCGCTGTTTGTTTTCAAAGTCAAGGCTGGTTTTGAGGCTCGCTCTCCAGACATATTAATCTTTCTCTACAGCAGGAATGATCAACAGAAACTATCCATTAACAGCACAGTATGGAGTCATGCAACATGGACTGGCCACCTGCAGGACATTTATCTGCTTGTCTCTGCAAAATCCTCTGATAAAGCTAGTGTCTTTGTGATGACACCAGTGACGGCGACATTGCTTCTTTCTGGATTGCAAATCTTTGTCGCCGTATGGTGGATCTAGCTGTTTTCTGCTTATCAAATCAATCATCTTGCCTTATGCTCACACTGGCTCCGAGGGACTCAAAATGACCAAGATACAAATGCTCACCTTGTTATTTTTTTAGTGTCATGTACAGTGTACATCAAAAAAGTTTATTATTTAGTATTTAATAATGGTTTAAATTTTATAGACCGTGTCTTGAGACCCTTCTGGTCGATTTCATCACTAGTTTTATGTGATCTCCAAATGTGTTGAAGCACTCTTGGTGTCCCAACTCTGACACTGCCAAACCATTTTATAATTACTTGATGATAACAAGAATTTAACAGTTCTCAAATATCTCCTGTCGTGTTTGCAGGAATGAAACAACATGATATGAGCGTGGAGGGGTGGACCAACCTTTTCAGGTTTTTAGTTTGGTCCATGTGACTTTAAGGAAAATCTAATTGACTGCTTGAGTTGAATCTTGAATGAAGATGACCTTTCTCTCACTGTCTGGCCAAAAACTAAATATTAATTTAGGTAATTTAAAAGGATTGCAAACTATTTCAAATGTTCACCTCTGCAGTAGCTTCATCTGGGAGAAGATTTTTTTAAATTCAGTAAAATGTTTTCAGCTCCAGGGTAAGTTCGCCAGGGAACACTTGACCGCGGCGTCTCAGACGGTTTATAACTGGAGAACTGCAGAAGGCCAGATTCACTCATGTACACATCTTATTGAATCGTCGGGACCACGGCCAGCCGTCTTCTTTTGGATCCGCAGCTTTAGTCCATGACACCAAACCACACGGCATGCAATTATGGCCATGTGGAAATAGCCGAGCTATGTTTCGTCTGGGAGATTCTGCAACACAACACAACTCTTCTATAGCATTGTTTTCACTTCAACAAAATTGAACTGCACTGCAATGGGAAATCCACTGTTTTGCACTTTTTAAGGGAAGTGTTTTGTTTTGTTTGGATGTTTGTGAACCGTCGGAACCCCATTTCAGGCAAATACCCGGTGCGAGATGCTTAATGGAGCTGGGTGGTGAACTGTTTAGTATGCTGTCTAATAGATAACAGGAGAGCATTTATCTTGTGTAACCGTGACGGTAGTGCTTAAAGCAGCTCCACGGGCTCATGTTTATTTATTAGATCCCGTAACGTGATGTTAGTTGCTCATACAGGGATCATAATGGAGTCCATGCGACTTCAAAGAGCTCCCTGTGGCCTCTCATGCTGTCATCTCTCATCTCTAGTCAGCAGTGCGGCCCTTTTGACCTGTGACCTCAGAACTGTCGTCATGGTGAATGTCTGACCTTCCCGAGCAGTTACAAAAGTTGGGAGTGGAATTGGCCTCCAGGGAGGGAATGGAATGTTCTGTGTTCGAACTGAACGCAGGCACAGAACACTACAGGATCATACATGCACCTGGGACGACTCAAGGCTGTGCTTATTTTTTACTTCCCACAGATATTTTTATATTGCTGATATGGTAGAAATCGCTATGAACACCTAATGGAAAGGCTCAAATGAAGGGCTGAGCCATATATTGCTATTTATAGTCTGTTGTGATGATGAATGGTGCGGTTTGCGTTTAGTGTTTTGATTGTTTAGCTGCATCTTTGTTACACACCTGTTTACAAAGCTGCTTTAATCACTCAAACAGTACAAAATGGGCAGTACTACTGTGTGAAGGAGGGATCCTCAACAGAAAAATGACTTAATTGGGAAGTTATCGGGGATTGAGAGAAGCCACTTAACTGTCTGTCTGGAGAGGAAATGGTTGGATTACTTGATTGTGCAAATGAGGCGTTGCAGTTTTGAAAATCGCAGGCAATCATTTCCAAAGAAAACTGATGTCAATAAGGATAAAGAAAGTGAAGGAAATGAGGGATGTTTGTGAGTCTTCCACTGACTAAATACTTCCCCTAACTTTTCTGTGATGTCATCAGTTAGTTGTTACTTAACTAGTTTTTCTGCCACTGATGCTTCTGCTATTTATTTATTTATTTATTTTGTATATAAAATATACAAATAAAAATATTTCGGTTTCAAATAAAATGTTATTTTGAACCAACTAATTATTCATCATGGAAGTAGAAGAAATTTTTCTTGAGCAGCAAATCAGGATATTTTAAATGATTTCTGAATCATATAAAGTCACAAAAAATACAAATAGAGAAAACAATTATTGTAGACTGTAATGTTTAAAGGGACAGTAAGTAAGAATTACTCCCATCTAGTGGTGAAATTGTATTTTGCATTCAAACTAATTTTGCTCTCCAGCGCCTCGCTTTTTCAAATGCGTGTTGCATCTACGATAGGCGATATGTATCAAAAAGCTTTGACAGGATGTCTTCTAATAGCACTTCGTCGAGTTTTCCTTCAGGTGAACAGGTGTGTTATTTCAAACAAACTGCAACATGACAACTAACAAACGAATGTTACAGTATGAATTTCTGACTGTGGAAAACATGAAATATTGTAATTAGTAGTTATGTCTTCTTTATTCGTTATATTTTCTGAATTATATGCATTGTTAGATATAAAAAAATATATTATAATATAGATTGTAACACTGACTTACCTGTCGAGAAGAAAACTGGCCACTTCAGCGTCTCTTTTGAAATCTTTATCCAGCATTAGCTCTTTCCACCTAGAAAAAGCTTCCCCGACATTAACTCTTGTTTTCTGTAATCTACGGTCACGTTTCCTTTTACGTTCTATTTTTGACTGTTTTGGCGACGATGTTTTCTTCTCCTGTGGCGCAGCATATGTATGGTCCATAATAAGAATGCAATCCAGACTTTTAAACTTGCCGGTGCAGTTTCAAGCGCCTCTCACTGCTCTGCACCTGCGTTTCTGGCTCTGACCGAAAACGCGTTGGCTTAGTACTTTTTGTCCCTCTCTGCTATTATAGTTTTGCAAGATGGCGGAACTACATGGAAGCCTCTGTCGACCTACCCGTCCCATGTATATAAAGATAATAAATTCTTCATTTACAAGGATTAGTTTAAACATTGGCATAGGTATTTGTACACCATTGAGGGCATATTTATGAATAAAAATATTGAATTTAGATAAAATACCTAAAAAGTTACTTATTGTCCCTTTAATAATGTGTAATAATCACTCATATATATATATATATATATATACTTTTTTTTTTTTTTACGGTGTTCTTGATCCTGTAAATGCAGCCATGATGAAGGCTTTTTCAAAAACTTTTTTTTTTTTACTGTACTCAAACTTTTATGAAATATAGGCGTATCTTATGTCTCATAAAATGGATGACTTTGCCAGATGACCTTGAACTGGACACACTTTCCTATGATAGGCTTATCTTCAAGTAAATGTGAAGTTTTTTTTTTTTTTTTCACATTTTTAACGTTACGTTATATGACATACTTAAAGTTGAACTATTTCACTCAGATGTCATTTCAGTTATTTATTGAACATTTTGCATTGTCCAGTGACACGACTTAAATGTGGTAAATCACTGTTGCACAAGTCTCTCCGCCTCTCTAAATCCCTTTTTCCCCAAGTTTTTAAATGATCCAGTGGAACTCATTTACTTATTCGCCATGGAGAGAGCTTTTGACAGACCTCAAAATTGTTCTGACCCAATTTGCAGGTTTTTTTTTAAAGCTTTTTTCCCCCCTTAGTAATTTCTCATGAGAATTGACACTTCAATGTCAAGTCAGTTTTTCCTTCTCATGTTGGAATGTAATTGAACCATAATGATCTTCTCAAACTTTCTTCATCGTCTTGTCACAGTTTGGCAGTTGCATATAATAACCAATTTTGTTTTTATATGATTTGATGTTTTTCTTATTTGGTCCACCTCCAACCTCATAGACGGCTGTGGTGTATATGAAATGCTGACACATTAGTCTCAAGAGTAGTTCTGCTGAGGTTTTGAATGGCATTGCTGAAATCAAGAGCATTTCTTCCACTCTGAGTCGAGATGTGTTCATGGTTATAGTCCCGAGGTCAGAGGAAGTTTGATTTATGCTAAATGTTCATGTCAGTTGTCATGATGTGACTTTATCGGGTGCAGGTTGTTAAGATCATTGCTTCTAAATGTTCCCTGTATTGTTGTATATTATTTGTTAAAAAACTTTCTAAAGCATCCAAGCAGTGTGAGAACAAACGGGTCTTGATGGTGAGCCGACTGTATCTTGCTGTACCTGGTCTTGCGTGAGGCTATAAGAGGCACAGTGCTGGATTTATGGCAGCAGTTACAAGGAACAATTAGCTTCAGGCGTGCTCGATCGCAAGCTGCCAGCAGTTTATCGTTCAATAGATCATGGTTCCCAGCCAGGTGAAGTAGCAGCTGCTAGTTTTTCCATTGTAGCAAATCGCCAGGTTTGTGTTGTGGCAGCTCTCCTCTTCATTGTTTTCTAATAAAACTCTAAAACTCGTGACACTGAGTGAGCCGATGTAATTTTAAATCGATTTTAATAACACTATACCAGGCTCCATGGGAACTGCATGCTGGAACTTTGTGTGCCATCTGGAGTAGGTGCGTGTCGTCTTTCTCACTCCTCTTTTTTTTTTTTTTTTGAGTCGTATTGCGATGTGAACATAATTAAGTGCGTGAGAGAGACTTATTATTCAGCGAGTGGTCCTAACATCTGACGGTCTGGCCTTTTGAAGACTCTAGTCTGTTGTGGTTTAACGTCACGTACTCCAGTGGGTTTTTTCCCTTTGTCATTCTCCTCTCTGTGTGCTGAAAAACCAAGTGATGACTGACATGTCAAAACAAGGCCTACACAGTATTGAATAGGAGTGTTTGGGTATATTTTGTTCCTCTGTAAAAGGCTCTACTGTGTAGGGGAGTTCTGCTTTTTGTAATATTTAATGTTCCTAAAGATAGTTATGTGATGAATATGTGTGTGTGCATTACATTTACAGAAATCTCTTGGAAATTTTTTAATTCTTAAAAAATGGACATAAATCAAATACATAAGACAACATAATATAATACAGAAATCTGAATCTGTTGACATTGGACGTTTAATTGAACTCTTGATTCTGACAGATTTTAGATTTTAAAGTATTGTTGCTGCCATCTAACACTTTTTATACTGTACATTATGATTTTGTGACAGTTGAGTTCATTGAAGCACCAAAGTTGACACACGGATTTATAGCTTTTAGTATTTTATTTTATATATATATTTTTTATACATATAGAAAAATCTAAATTATTATTATTTTTTTTATATTGACCTTTCAGTGGCTGTCAACTGTAAAATGAAATTAATTAGACCATTACCTTATCAAGAATCTGTAAGAATTTTAATAACCACTCATGTTCTGACACTTTAAATCTATGAAAATTACCTTCCTGCTTTTATGTATCAAGAAAATGAAGTAGTCAATGTCACTATCATTTTACACAAGTTCTGTTTTATATGGCAAAAGAACATTGAACTAATCTTTACTGTAATTTGCCATGTTTAGTATGGCACATGAAAGGGTTACTTGTACAGTATTTTTCAGTAAGGGTGATGTTTGCAGAAATTCTGACCATAATATAATTAAAATAATATGGGAAGATTAAACCGTGACTGACAAAATAAGAAAAAACGATTTAAAATTTGGGAAACTGGGTTCATTATATTGTCCCATGCCAGTGATTTCATATGGATCATTTATAGGTACCCAGCCATCCCAAAGCACAAGTTATCATGCTTCAACCGCAGCTTTGCCTTTTTTTCCCTCCCTTTCATGTTTCTTCAGTAGAACTGCATTGCTTTAATATTCTCCAGCCGTGCTGAATCCTCTGTCCTGCATCTGGTTTGGATGTGGGAATGCAAGTTTTAGATGTCACCATGGCATTCTTAATCAATGACATCCATAAAGAAATCCCCTGACATTTATTGGCATATACCAAGTCTAGTCTTTTGTAGGGAATAGATTGATTCCAAGATCTTTCAGTTGACTCTCAGCTCAGAGGATACAGTAATGTGTTTTTACAAGGTGAAATCAGTGTCTTTTTTTCATGTCTTTCCAATGCTGCCACAGCAATAATCATAGAAATTAGGAGTAAGCCCCGTTCCAAACTCCAGTGATCAGTTTACATAGAAGACCTCCCAAGGAAATGGTGTGACTGATTTGAGATCTCAAATACACCTTCACAGGGCACTTCAAATGAAGGAAAACCATGTCAGTCATCATGTTGTAGCAATGTAGGCATTCATGGAACTTGTCACAGTGCATTCTGGGATTGCCTTCTCTGGGATTTTGGACATAATTGTATCTAATTTTCAAACACTACAATTTGGTTTCTCAGAAGGTAGCATTTAACAGACTTTATGATGAGCGCGGCACACCTATGATGCCTTTAGAATACGGTCTAGGACAGGGGTGTTCAGACCTGTTTCTGGAGGGCCACTGTCAACTAACTCGGTTTTGGAATAGACCTGTAGACCTTTTTTCAATGTGTGGAATCAGATTTTTGTTTTTTTAGACTGAAAATAGTACTACAGCAAAGAGAGCCATTCAATTGATCAAAAAGTGACAGTAAAGGCATTTGTAATGTTACAAAAGTTTTCCATTTCAAACAAATGCTTTATTTTAATGTTCATCAAAGAGTCCTTAAAATAAACGATGGTTTCCACAAAACTATTAAGCAGCACAACAGTTTTCAAGATTCTTAATAAGAAATGTTGCTTGATATTTAAAGGATCATGTGACACTCAAAACTAGAGTAATGCCTGCTGAAAATTCAGCACTGGAATAAAGAAATAAATTAAATGTATATAAAAAATGAAACTTTAATTTTAATAATATTTTGCAATATTGGTGTTTTTACTGTATTTTTGATTACATAATTTAATTAAAGAGATAGATAAGAGAAATAAAGAGACTTCTTTCAAAAACATTTAAAAGTCTTATACTGACCCCAAACTTTTGACTGGTGTAACATTTATTAAAAATGTCTAAGCTGCACCAGTATTTTGGTGCTTTTTTCCCCTCAATGAGTATTAAAGTGTTACTTTAGTGGTTTATTACTTCTTACGGTTATGTAATTGTTTTCACTTTAACTGTAATTGAATGTCTTCAGTCAATTATAGCTTAAGTAAAGTCTCTAAACAGACTGCGGTTTTATTTCAGGCTACTCTTTCACATCTTTTGATGTTATTTGGACATAGACGTCTGAGATTAAATTATGTTTCCCCCTTTGAACACTTGAGCAATCATTTTCTCCCAACTTCCTGTAATTGTGCCAGAGTCCAGTAGGGAAAACCAATTCTCCATTTCTCTGCAAATTAATTCACCTTTGACCCAGCTCTTCACAAAATCCCATTCCAGATGTATGACTGAAGTCACTGGGGTAACACCATCCTCTTTTTAAAAAAATAGTAATAAAAAAAATAAAAGAATATCACGCCGCTTTTGTTTTGCACGAGTGCAGTTGCTTTAGATATTCTTTTAATCACCATTTGACAGTCAAAAGACAAAAAACACAATTTGTATTACAGGGCAAGTGAAGCTGGTTCAAATGAGAAGATGTGTTGAATGTATGACTTTGCTTGCGTAACCTGGTCCTGCTTCTCACTTTTGATTTAATGTTCGGAGCTTATGTTGAAATCTCTTTTGAAAGTCCATACTTCATGCATTCTTTCAGCCTCCATCGACGCAAATGAGAACCATGTGTGCATTTCCTTAAATATGCAGCAGACTGCAATTTAAAACAAGCCTCTAAAACCTCAGATAATGTTTTTGTGTTTTAGTAGGCTTGGATGAACTCATTGAGCGCTGTCTGAAAGATGGTTTTGGTGCAGAGATGCACCATCGGTTCTCAGGAACTTGCAAAGAGAAAGTGTTTGTATGTTTCACAGCTCTTTCAGAAAGACTTCTCATAACCTCTCTTCTCGGCCGGAGCTGGGTGGTGCTGCTTTGGTGACCGTTTTTTCCCCGACAGCGTTTAAGCTGTGGAGGTCAGCGATGGCCCGTACTGCAGCTTGTTGACTTGCTGACGCACGGCGCTGGTTAATGGTGCGGCCCACGATCCATCTGCACCAGCTTCTCTGAAAATAAAGATTAACTTTCCACTGCTCCCGCTCGCTCCATTTGTGTTTTTCCATCGACCGTAGTAACTTTCGGAAAAGGTGCTTATCTAGAGCTTTGAAAAACAGTTCAGTTACTGACTTTACCCCACTCCGTTCACGCTCATGGTCTGATGTATAGCATCCCAGTACCCCTGCAGTTTCCCTGCATGGGCCTTTTTAACAGCTCTCCCCTAAAAGTCTCGCTAACAGCAAGGAAGCATCATGTGAGGCTCCTTTAACAACCCTAAAATGGAGCTTGAGTTCATAGATGGCAAGCAATTTTAATGCCCTAGAGGTTACTGCACGATATGCAATTTACTTTTAAGACACTATCCTGGAAATGGTTTGTTCTGTGCTGTGGCATGAAATGGAAAGGTCTGGGCATAAATTAATTGTTATGAATGGCAATATATTACCGCTTCCATTACAACAAACTTATTAGGTGCTATATTGATAGTGTTTTCTCATACTAAAAATAAGCAAAA
Organism: Carassius auratus; assembly: GCF_003368295.1. Classification (NCBI taxonomy): domain Eukaryota; kingdom Metazoa; phylum Chordata; class Actinopteri; order Cypriniformes; family Cyprinidae; genus Carassius; species Carassius auratus. The sequence goes on from NC_039274.1 coordinate 27,075,009, forward strand.
TTTGAAGTTATTCACCATGTCGATGTTGGCCAGATTAAGGAGAAGTGTGGCATTACATGATGTCTAGTGATTGGACTCATGATTTTCAATTGGACCCATGATAGCCAACAATAAAACGGGCAAAATTGTCTGCTTTACACTATTGCACAAGTAAAACATAATTTTGGGAGCACTTTCCAAGTGATTTTCATTGGCTTAAAATTGTGGGCGTCTCGCAAGGAAAAAAAGAAAAGCGGTCTTGTTTGCCTAATGGGATTTTAATTAAGTCATTATTGCATTTTTAACACTTCATAAAGGGGAGCTTCAGTAGGATGGAAATGGGAAGTCAGGATGGGAAGTGTAAAGTTTATTTTTTTCTTTATTAAGGAGCAATTAATGCCATTTTTCTCATAATTTGATATGGTTATTGAAATGCTTTCTTTATATTGCAGGTGATGCATGCAAATCTGTGATGATTTGCTTTTCTTCAAACACAAATATGTGCTTTGCTGTTCAGTGGGAGCTTTTCAGAGACCACAAATGAAACTTGCTACTTCCTGTTATGGGCGTAGTCCTGTATCTGGAGATTTCAATGTGTAAAAAACACAAAGATGAATTTTAAATAAAATCTCTAATAATATAAGTAAATGTAATAAGAGGCTGCCAGCAACATAAATCACAAAACCATGGTTTTAGAAAGCTTCGAGTATTGTGCACATGCTGGAGGAGCTATTTTTATCACACTTGGTAATTGTTTTTTTTTTTGCGTTTGTTGATTGACAGCTCCAGTCGCCTTTCGCTTTCACTGTATTGAAAGAGTATATATACTCTCAGCAAAATCCCACTCGGTCTCTTAAAAAAAAAAGAAAAGAAAAAGTGTCAAGTTATTGCTTTCGGTCTTATGAGTTTGAAACCTACATGAGGGTGAGCAAATCATCACACATCTTTCATTTCTGGGTGAATTATTCCTTTAAGATCCCGAGCCTTTTCAGGTACTTGTCCTTCACACATGTGAAAGTATTTTTCACTGTAGGAAATCACCATGGGAATACAATGCAACATCATTGAATGAATTCAGTGAGTACGGCTCATCTTGAATATTATGCCACGGTTGGCATGAAAAGCAGTTGCTAAAGCTTGGAAAATGTGATGTCCGCTCACTTGACAGTGCAACATGGATATTACTTCTCTGGAAAGGTTATTGCTCTGCCTGTTTTTGTCAGATTCATTGCCTACCATGGGCTGTTTCTATATTAACCATAGGTAGCCAGGTATGAATATTTCTTTTTCGCTCCTCATCTTCAGTCAATGCCCTCTCTATCTTTTTTTCCCTGAAGGACATTTTTTCCCAAATCTCTCTTTAATAATGCATGAGCTGAAGTAGACCTGTTATGTTTGGAGAGCTCGAGTTTGTTTTTCAGGCATAATTGATTAACCAGCTACTAATGTGAAAACCTGCATGCATTGGTTTCCAAAAGTCTAAATGTTTTGCTTTCTGTGGAGCCATATCCATTGATTGGGTTTAATTAAGTGTGATGGGTCCTGCAGATAATTTCCCCAAAATATTCCTCCTTTTGCTTCACCAACTTAAAAATTATAGTAGAACCTTAAGTCCTTCTAAATTGCACAGTAGCCTTCAAATCAGTTTCCAAAAAGTTGGTTTTTCTAGCCTTTTTTTTTTTTTTTTCGCCAATGCACTCCGTAAACTCGGGCAAGAAGCAACTCACATCTTCCCCTAAATGCTTCTTTCATAGGTTTAGACATTATCATTTTTTTCTTTTGGCAGCTGTGAGTTTTCTTCTTGGTCCATCTCTAGGGAAGGTACAGTGTAGCTGGAACCTTGTCTTTTGGCCGTCTTCATAAATCTGAATAAAACTTGCAAATGACCTCAGCAGAAAGAAAAATGATGATAATCTTTTGACGATGTGCGGAGATGCTCTTCACTGGATTCATGGCTCAACCCCTGCTTGCTGCACCTGGAGTATAGAAGCACGTCCTTGATGTACCATGTTCACGTACACCTGGACCGGGATCTGCTGGGACTATTGGACTATTTGTGTGGTCTAATTTCCTCTAAATGCTGTTTGGAGGGTTGGTGGACTCGGAGCACAGACTGCAGTGCTGATTGATGACTGTGGTGATTCATCAATCCCCGGCTGAGAATAGACAGAGCA